>NW_024348242.1:5066182-5116836 GCF_902729225.1 Pteropus medius | reverse complement strand
CACACCAATTAACTGAGATCTTTCTGTCATTGGCGCTCTCTCTTTACAGTCAGTGGTCCTGCCTTCTGAGTATCTGTTAACAGGCTTTTGGGTCAATTATTCAAGCTGGATTATCTGACACACCCACCAGTCAGCTGTCTTCGTCCTCCACAGGGCCCGCCACCGGAGTCGGCTCTTAGAAAACTTAAAACCAGATCACACCACTTCACACCCACTAGGATGGCTATCATCAAAAAGACAGACTATAACAAGTGTTGACGAGGCTGTGGAGAAATCGGAACCCTCAGACATTGCTAATGGGAATGTAAAATGGCACAGCTGCCTTGAAAAAAACGGTCTGGCAGTTCCTCGGGAGGCTAAATATAGTTACCGTATGACCTGGCCATTCCACGCCTAGGTATATATACCCAAGAGAAATAAAAATGGATGCCCACACGTGAAAGCTGGCACGTGAATATCGTAGCATTAGTCATAACAGCTATGAAGTAGAAACAAACAAAACGTCCATCAACGAACAAACTGATAAACCGTGGTCTGTCCACACATACAATGGGATACTATTCAGCTGCAAATGGGGATGAAGACCCGATACTTGGACACTTGCTATGACACGGATAAACCTTGAAAACGTGATGCCGAGGGAAAGAGGCCAGACACGAAGGACCGCAATATTCTACGATTCCAGTTACCTGAAATGTAACAGGCAAATCCACAGGGGCAGAAAGCAGATCGGTCGTTGCCAGGGGATAGGAGTAGAAGGGAGTTAAGAGGTACAGGGATTATTCTGGGCGTGATAGAAATGTTCTGGAATGAGACCGCGGTGATGGATGCACAACATTGTGAATGCACTAAAAACACTCTAAAATGGCTAAGTGGTGAATTTTAGAACATGGGAATTTTCTCTCAACCTTTAAAAAAAATGTTTTAAGCCCCGCCGCCGCCCCCCAAAAATAATCAGATTGCATAGCTACGCCCATCATGGCACTTTAAAACTCCCACTGGCTTTTCATCACCCTAGGAGCCAAACCCGAATTCTCCACCTGGGCCTCTGAGACCCTACATGAACTTGGCCCTGTGATCTCTCCCCTCTCCTACTACTTTCCCCTTTGATCGTTCCATTCCTCCCATACCCCCTGATCTCTGCCCTTGCTCATCCCACAATCTGGAATGTTCTTTCCTACGTCCAGGTTCTCATCAGTCAGATCTCTGTCAAAATATCCTGCATCCATCACCCCACCAAGGCTCTCCCCGATCACCCCTTCTAAAATACAGCTCCATCACACTCCACGTCGTTATCCTGCTTTATTTCTTCATAGCCCTTATCGCCCTCCAAACATACATATTTTTAAAAACAGTTTACTTCTCTGTTGCCTGCCAACTCCAACCAAGAGGGCAGGGAGCTTGTCTGTCATGTTCGCAACTCTGAACTTGCCTGCCATGTAGAAGCTACCTGAGGAACACTTCTGGAAAGAACAGATCGATCAAAAGACTTCCTGTAAAATCTGAAACGCCGCCCGCGGCCTGGTCAAGAGCCCCGAGCACCGAGAGAGCAGTCACACTCTGCAGGTGCTCAGGGAGTCAGTTACTCAGCACTCACTGGGCACTCAAGGGCCAGGCCTGCCTTAGACCTGCCTAGAACCCCGAGGAGGGAGGAGGAACGAACGATCCTTCCCATGGAGAGTCTGACCGTCTTTCGGGGGGTCACGAAGCACAAGGTGTTTACCCAGCAACCCACAAACAAACGCAAAGGCGAGATAGAAGATTGTGTCACTGACACCCAAGCTGGAGGCTAGGATCCAAATCGGCCTCGTCAGACTCTGCACTGGCAAGTACCGTCTGATCCAGCCTCCCAGGGCTTTGCAATCTGACCTGTTCTCCACAATGGGACGGCTGCAGCTGAGACCAGCTCCTGCCTCCTCCCACGGGGAGGTTTTCCAGAGGCAGTTAAAAATCTAAACAGGCAGGTGGTGGGGCGCCTTCCCCCTCTCCTCCTTCCTGCTTCAGCATCTCTGAGCTGCGCACACCGCGGGCAACTTACCCACTAGGAGTTTGACATCTCGGACTGTGAAGTCAGGGTCAGGCATCCTGGAAAACAAGGAGCAGACACTTGGTGAGAAGCTAGAAACAACAGTTAGACCGACCCAGCTCTGGGAGCAGGGGGGTCGTTTTTCCAAGAGGGTTCCCTTGCTCTCTGTTTGGGAACCCAAAAAGACATAACTCAGAGAGAGGGTGAGAGACCGGTTGGTGTTTCAAGGGAGGGTCACCTTCCTCACCCCAATGGGTAAACCAACCCCCTCTCCCCAACACGTGAACTCAGCACTGCTACGGAAAAGAGAGGGGACATCTACTGTCCACCCACTTTTCCAGAAAAGACTGAAGTGTGATGTCATGGGTAAGTGACAGAGCCAGGCACTCATATACCTGTTTCTTTCAGGGTGGGAAGCTCTCTCTGTCTCTCCCTCTAGAAAATACCCTCCATAATGAGTTGTGTGGAGGGTCGGAGGGACCCCTTAAGTTCAGAGAGAAAAAAGACACCTGTCATACCAGAACCAGGGTACGACAGGTAACACAGCTGTAATGACTGTGGTGACGTTCACTATCGATTAACAATGACACTAAAGGTTTAATTTCTACCCATAGGAATGGGACTCTTGAGCAAGTCTGGCAGTAGGTGCTGGAGAAGGTGGCATTGTGAGATGACACCCTCAGCCTCCTCCCCGCCCCTGCCCAAGGGGCGGAAACCTGTTCTTCCAGCCCGCCTTCCGGATGTCTCCCCCACCTGGAGCTCTGACAGATCTCTAAGAGAACATAAACCAAACAAGACCCACTGCAGAGGCAGGTGTTGGGGCAGGCTGAGAAAGGAGGGGACACAGGAGCCTAGCATCCCAGGAGCCACCCTCCCCACAGAAAAGGACCAATTTCCCACAGCCAGGTGCCCCGCCTCTGGGTCTGGAGGCTGGCCAATTTCTTCCTAACCCAGGCCCTGCCTCAGTTTCCTGATTTTTTTCTAGGGGGGAGGCACGATTCACTTTAGGAAGTCAGTCCATGTAACTGGGGTCAGTCAGGAAAAAAAGTCGACACTGTTTAATCAAGCCCCCTTACAGCTTCTCTGCCCAAATTCTCTGAAAAAAAGACCAATCTTTGGAGAGTTTTTCCCCTTTGTCAGGACTCGAACGAGAAGATACTATCCCCCAGATAATGAATGAAGATCCTTCTCAGTGATGAGAGGTGGAGAAAAGCAAGAAAAAAGTCCATCCCAAGCTATCAACTGCGTTAAGGAGGGAGGTGGGGAAAAAGCTATTAATTTCGGCAACTTACTTAATTCCCAGTCCATCCTTTTCTCGAAATATCAGGGGAACTCTGAGCGCTTCTCTCTGCACGTACTCGTAGTTGAAATCTGTTTGGATATTGGAATCAAACGAGTTGTTTAAGTCGTGAAGGAGTGAATGAACCACAATCAATTGGTTAGGGGAAGAAAAAAGACGGAGGAGGAAGCAGGGGTTCTACTCGACGCAGGCACCACCTCTAGGGCAAAAGCTCCCTGGAAAATGACAGGGAAATGAATTAGATTAGGCAAAGCCGGAGAGAAGCCATGCCAACTATCGGCTCCTCTCCCGACTCAGTCACTCCCGGCATGCCCCACGGGTCAGAACTTGTCAATGAACAGCCCAAGGCTGGCGAGGACCGGGGAGGGAAAACTCATGAAAGAACTCCACGCAGAAAGAGCCCCAGCTAGTGCTGAGAAAAAGGGACAGAGAAACGCATCCTAGGCTGAATTCGGAAATTAAAGGGACTGCAAAATTGAAGAACGCCACCTGGGAGGATCTGAAGGCCCAGACAGGAGGCTGGGAGGAAGGCTCTCATTGTAGCCAAACATCAGGGAAGATCTTATTGTAATATCCTGCGTGGTGAAGGGGAGGGGGGGAAAGCCGGTTTCCCTGGAAACTGTGTATTTGGTGCCAAAATAACTAGGGAACTGGGCACAGCTTTGTCATCTTAATAGTGAAATTCTGCTGTAGCCATCGCAATACTTGCTCCAACCGGGTAACCGAGAGGGGCTGCCCCCCAGGGGAAGGCTGTGTGCAAAGGAGACATGGCGAGACCCTAAGAAAATTCACAGCGTCCTTTCTGTCTGGGGTTCGTCTAGCGTAGACCCCAAAATCCTTACCCTAAATACGGAGGTGAGGGAGGCTGAGATACACCCTCACATCCCCAAACCCTCAGGGGATGAAAGCAACCCCACTCGGCAGGGGTGCAAGGCCTCCCTGGCTCGTGGGAAGGGAGACGGAAGAGCTCGCAGGCCACAGAAGCCCCTGCCCCAAGCAAACAGTTCTCTGGGGCAGCTCGGAGGGGGAGGAGGCCAAGGCAGCTCGGCTCAGAGGAGAGGGTGAGAACAAAACCAGAGCCGGGGAAAGCCCTGACCTTACCGGCTCAGATCCCCAGGGGCTCACAGTGAATGGGGATTCCTAAGGATTTAAAGGCAGAGAAGTTTAAGAAGCTTCTAGTTTGAATCCAGGCTAAGGGCTCCTTCTGTTTCTCAGCTCCTCCCTCTGAGTTTTGGGGCCCGATCTGAATTAACCACCAAAATCCTAGGGCCCTCCTCTCCTTTGAAAGAAGCCTGAACAGCAGATTCAAGGAATCTTGCTGAACACCATTCCCCGCCCCCCTACATACACCCGCAAGGCCCACCCCCCAGGTCAGCTTCAACTTCCTCAAATGAGCCTGAGAAAATGATCTGGGATCCTGGGCAGAGAGTTTCCTTACAAATGACTAGGAAGAGTTTGCATATTGTTTTCTCACAGGATCCGCCAAATGACCACGGGAAGAAAGGAGAGGAATTAAAATCCCATTTGTGCTAAGGAAATTTAAATGCAGTTGAGAATGGCCCCTGGACTGTGCAATGACACTCAACACCAGGCAAGCTGGCAGACATTTCTTCCTCCCTCCCCCACCACCAAAGCCCAGCGCCCCAGGAAACAGTGGGCACAAAAGAGAAACTTCCAAAATGCAAAGCCTGGACAGTCTCTTCCAGGGACTAACCCCACAGCCCCAGCCACTCACCCGGAACCTGAGGTGGGAGGCGCTGCCCCAGTCATCAGCTCACTGAGGGATGGAAGGGTTTTCCAAGCGGGGTAAGGGATAAAAAAAAATTGGAACCGGAATAATATAAAGGAAATTTGAATATCTGAGGGGGGAAAATGAACTCAAAAACCCCAGGAGAGCAAAGGGAGATGCCCAGGTAATCGGGGCACCTCCAAAACCCGGATCCCACAGTCAGAACCACTGTAATGGACTCTGAAGGCCTCAGACCCGAGCCAGAGCATCACCACCAGGCCCGGAGGACACCCCCAGACACCTTCCTATCCTAGAGTGAGGGAAAAATTTGGGCCCTGAAGGTCTCAGGCCCGGGTGGCACCCCAAAGCTCTAGAGGCTTCCCCAACTTCTGCTCTAAACTGGCAACGCCCATAAGAGGACCAGAGCTCTCATCTAAGGCCTGTTAAGAGACCCCCGTGTCCCAGAGGGGTGCCCCAAGTCTTTGCTTCAAAGTGCCAAGGGAGGAGGAACTCAGCCTTAACCCTGAGGGGAGAGCACCCCCTTCCCCCATTGGCCGCTTCAAGCTGTCAGGGGTGCTGGGCTAGAGGCCTCACGCTTAGCTTAAAGTGGGAACTCTGGGCCAACAACTCGGGGCTCCCACAGACCCCGCTCCAAGATGACAGAGGCCACCAGGTGATGGGGTTCCGCAGACCCCAGGCCTGAGTAGGCCTGTCACTCAGTGACCCCCAGGCGCCCCCGGCGCCAGCGCCTAACTGGCAGGGCCCAAAATGGCACGGGGTTTGGGAGGCTTCAGGCCTGGGGGGCCCTCACCCCAATGCCCAAGGGGCACCCCAGTCCGCCTCCAGCCGGGCAGCGCACCTCATGCAGCGCAAGGAGCTGGGAAGGCTCCGGGAGGGGTAGAGCGCCGCGCCCCCGCCCTCCCTCCGTCCGCCCGTCAGTCCCCAGATCACTCGGTCTGCCAGACCCCTGGCTCTGCCCACCTTGGGGCTGGTGGTGGGCGCGGGCCCGGCCTAGGCCCACGTCCGGCCCCGGTTCCCTCCTGCCCTCCTCCCTCGCCACCCCACCCCACCCCACCCCCAGTGCTCGGCCTCGTTTCGTCACCGGATCCCCTGGAATGGGGGACGCGGGCGCGAAATACGAACCCAGCCACCGGCAGTTCCCTCCCCACGTGCGCTCGGCCCGCGGCGCGGAGGGCAGCCCGTGGAGGGGGCGCCTCACCTTTGCCCTCCATGGCGTGCACGAAGTCCCCCTGATACAGCTGGCTGCGCAGCTTCTCCTCCAGGCTGAAGCCGCGGACGCTAACAATCTCCTCCACGTCCGACAAGTCCTCGTTCTCGTCGTATCTCTGGCGGTCAATCGGGCGCTGCGAGGACCCAAACCAGAGAGCCCGGGACGTTACTGGGGGAACTGAGAGTTGCCTCTCACCCTGGGCCCAGCTCGAACAGGTGCAGAAGCCGCGCGCCCCCTGCACCCCACTACTGCGACCTGAGCAACTTTGCGCAAATGCCAAAGATGCTGAAAATCCGGATAACGAGAGGGGCCCGCACCCCCAGGGTCTGGCTGCACCTTATACAGGGCACTCCCCTCCTGCATCTTTGGAGGCCATGGAAGGGACACCTGGGGGGCTCTCCCTTGTCCCCCACTCCCGAGAGGTGTTGAGTTTTGCCCACTCGGTCGGGAGCCTGGTTATGTAACCCGCGAAGGGGGCTCCGCGCACGGGCTGGCGGGGCATTTGTAGGCCCCGGGAGGAGCCGCCGCAGCGCCCGGCTCCGCGCTAACAGCAGCCCTGGCGGCCGCGGCGGCAGAGCCGGGAAGCCGGAACCGGGGGCCGGCGGCATTTCTAAGACTGGAGCCGCCCCCGACCTACCGGGGAAGCTGGAAAGCTGTAATGGAGAGACTGAGACCCCAGCCGCCCCCGCCGACCGACCGCCGGTGCGAGAAGAAGAGGTGGGGGAGGGGGTTCGGGGCTTGGGAGAGGGAGAGGCAGACCGCCCGCCACAAAGCTCCCATCCGAGACCCCAAAACGCACCAGCAGCTGCCTCATCTCCCCACAAGCGCGCGCGCACACTCACTTCCTAAGGAGACTCCCCCGCCACTCCCGCATCCCCTGCCTCCTCCCTCCACCGCCCAGCGCCGGGCCCAGCAGCCCCCCAGATTCCGGGCGAACCCCGAGCCCGCTCTGCCCCCGTTCCACGCCTTTCCCCGCTACCACCTCCCCACTTAAGTGTCTGAGACTCTGAGCCTCACAAGGGACTGGAGGAGTAAGCTGCTGGCTTCCTTTTGCATGCAATTTATTATATTTTTTCCGGTCCTCTTGCAAAATACAGAAAAGGAGAGAAAAGGCAGCAAGAAACAACAACAACAAAAAAAATAGATCTATCATATACCAGATACAGATTTGGAAAAGCTACACACCAATCTTCTTCCAGAGTCTTTCTCTGCCTCCATTTTTTTAGGAGAGTTCACCAATTAATTGTCAACACTCCTGCCCCCTGCATTTTGGCGGAGGGGGGAAGGAGAGAAGACCAAAGAAAACAAACCAAAAAAATAAATAAATAAAGCAAGCCAGAGCCGAGATCTACAAAGTTTTGCACCAACACTTAAGCAGATCCGTTGCAAAGTCCTAGGAAACCATTTTCAGCAGTTGGGGGAGGCGTCGACGTCATAATCCCGGAACATTGTTGCCGATCGCGCTCAGAGCCCGCGGCCGGGCTAGTGGGGGGGCACTCGGCTCGGGACGGGGGTGGGGGCGGGGGCGGCGGCCCGAGGAGGTGTGGGGCGGGGAGGGCGCCCGGGAGGCACCGGGCGCCGTTAGCGCCCTGGCATCGCTGTTTTGTTGCTGGGTCACGAGTACGCCTCTGCACGCAGGCGCCGCCGCCGCCCGGGAGTTGTGTGCAGAGCTGACTTTTGGAGGGCTGAGTTGCAGGCGGCGGGCGCATCCAGATGGCGGGCAGGGAGGGAGGGAAGGAGGAGGGGGTGGGGAGGGAGGTGCAGATTTGCACGGCTGGCCTCAGCGGGAGGCGCGGAAATGCAAGCCGAGCTTGCTGGCATGAAAGCCCCCGGGGCTTGGCACCCCCCAAAAAAACGACCCTCCGACTCAATCCCTGCCCCTATTGCCCACAGCCCCCACAGGCTACCCCTCTTCCTCTTCCTCTTCCTTCAGCCACCCCACCCCATTACCTACGGGGCCGACCCAAATTCAAAGCATTTTAGGTGTGTGTATATATATATATTTTTTTCTTTTCTGCTGCATGTCTTTTTGGGGAGAGGGGGTGATCCGCCGGGACCCCCATATGCGTACCTACGCTAAGGATGAGGCATTTGGGGGCTCGGTAAGAAATTAACGCAGCTCCATACCTATACGGACTACATAACTTCTAAACTCCCGGAGTCAAAAGATATGAACGCACGCACACACACACACACACACACACACACACACACACACACACACGTACAGGAAATACATCCAGACCAGAGCCTTTTCAGATCCAAGCTGACCGGAAGACGTTGCCTTTCATTCATTCATTCTGCCCGCGTCTGTGGAGTCCTTTGCTAGGCGATGAGCTCTGGAACAGAAGTTGGACATTTTTTAAAGGTCCTTGCGCTCGACAAGAGAAGGAAATAGATGCTCAGGAGTGAAATACCGAGAGAATTGGATCTGGCGCCTCCTAACGCAGCTGGCAAACAGGCGGAGGGTAAGCCCTTATTGGCCGATTATGAGAAAAGTTCGGCCAAAAGATGCAAGGCGCTCTGGGATGGGGCGCGGAGAACTCTGGGCACTCCTTGGTTAATCCTACAGGGCTTTTGGGCGGAGGTATGGGCACCTTCTACACATATATGTTGTATCTTTAGATCTGGATACGTTTCCCTAGCTACATACCTAGCTCACTGTGACCACCCCCCGAAAGGCATCCTAAATGTGATGTAATTCCATCATGAACAGTCAGGTCGACTTTGGTTGTGAGAAAATCTGGCCCTAAACAATCCTCTAGCCCAACTAGGCCGTGTCTTGGGGTTAAAGATTAAAATGAGATGGCATGGCACTCGGACTACAATAAAGGAACGTTATAGAGGCTTATAGCAGGCTTTGCAAAAAAAAAAAAAAAATTCCATTCTTTTATTTCTGCCATTAACTTGATGGGATAGTTGGAGCAGGTCATTTTGCAGATAGGGAAACCGAGGCTTGGGAAAGTTATGAATCTTATGATTGTATTGCCCTCATGTCGCTCCCATGTCAACACAGCAATCAGATATGTGAAGAGGAAGTGGCTACCCCATCAGAGATCCGATGTGAACTATCAGCTCCATATCGATTACCCTAAGAGACAGCTTCTCCCCCTTACCTTAAAGTTTCCTGTGCTACGTTTTTATACTCCGCCCCCACCGGCACCAAAGACTGCTCTTAGAAGTTTGTTTTAATCCAAGTCCACTAGCTGGCAAATATCAAAAATTATTTCACGTTGGCTTAGTGGGAGCGAGAAGGGTTTTGCCTCTGGCCTCTGTCAAGAAGCAGAGACCATTTTATTCGCTTCTGTCTCTCTCCAAGAACCTTTTAAGGGAAACAGTCTTGTTATTCCTCAAACCGCAACTCAGAAAAGCAACGCCACTCACCCGAGGTCACGCAGCGTATAAGTGGGGTTGCTGGGGCTCAGACCAGAGCCTGGCTCCCACATCATATGCTTTTCCAGGTACTGGCCATCTTTAGGTTCCCACGTAATGAGATAAACATGTTCAAGGGAGGGCACCGGGCCTGGAGGGTCCGGGAAAGTGAGCTAAGTGGAATAAAGGAAAACTGTGAAATAGAATGCTTGATCTTAATTCCCCTTTCCTCCCAGAGCCCATTCTCTCTCCCCATTTGGCCTCATGGTGTCCCCAAAAGCTGGTGTCAAGAAAAGATCCAATGATAACCACCTTAGGGTAAAACAGTTAAGTCCATATATCACCCTGATGGGGAGTTCTTGGCCTGTCAGCGGGAAGGGCAGCGGAGTCACCTAATTTAATCCCTTTCCTTTGCAAACTTGGAGGAAATCACAGACCAGAGAGAAGAAGAGGCCAGCCGGGGGTTTGTTCCCCTCTGGACTCCCCCAGAATGCCTGCCCTGCCGCCTGGTCCTGAGTGGTCACTCAGTAAATGCTGGGCCCTTGATGGATCACCTTCCCCAGTGATATTTGCATTTTCCCTTTATCAGTAATTGGCAGATGAAAGGCTTTGTCCTCCTGTTGAAAGAATTCCAGGCATTTGCTCAAAGTGGGGGAGGAGGTTATTTTGGGCCAAAGGGGGAAGGGCCAAGACCCTTGAGCTCCTGGTGTTAGCTAATTGTCCCCGAGGAGTGGGCAGTAGGTGAGAGAGGGAAGGGAAGACTAAGGTATTTCTCCAAGAGAGAGCTTTTTCTTGCATGAAAAAAGACCAGGCCAGTGTATTTGAAACATCCTAGTAATAACTTCCTGGACCGTCCTGCTCATTCTTACAAAAAGGCTCAGTCCTGACTATGTTGGCCCCATTCATTCATTTCTTCATTCATCAAAGGTTGAGCAGCTCTGTGCTTTCAGACAAGGTATAGAAGAACCAGCTCAGATCATAGACATACTCCAGGCCCGGCAGGGAGTGGACCACGAGTTTCCCAAGGGAATTAGAAAGGGAAGGGCTGATAATGGGTGGAACCCTAAGAATCCAGAATTCAGGATTTTCAAACTGTTAAAAATTGAAGCTTCGTCATATTTCTATGTAATTACAATAGCTCTTGATTTTTGAGAGCTTACTATGTCTTTGAGCAAAGCCACTCACCGTTACTATCTCTGAATCCTCATCGAAGTTCTACGGAGGAGGGTCTATAATGCTCCACTTTTATAGCTGAGGCTCAAGGAGAGGTCAGGTTACTTGCCTAAATTTTACAGCGGTGACATATCAAAGACAGAACTTGAACCCAGCGCCCAAGGCTTTACCACGGTGCCTCCCTGCACTCCCTGCAGAGCTGTCTCTAGAACATGATGGAAATGTTCCATGTCTGCTGGCTCATCCAGGAGCCTCTGGGCCACATGTGGCTACTGAACACTTGAAGTGTGGGTAGTGGGATTAAGGAACTGAATATTAAATATTATTCAATGGCAATTAAATTTAAATAGCTACATGGAACTAGTGTCTGCCTTATTGGACAGTGCAACCGTCCCCTGTCACTCATGTCTAACTAGCTACCTAACAATCTTAGAGTGTTTTCCAGAATTTGTCATAACTCACCTACCAGGCTATATATACCTCCTGGTCTGATTTGGCACTGGGTCCCCATAATCAACCTTCTGGAAATATTTGTGGAATGAATAAAGAAAATGACATATTGTGACGAGATGGGGGGCAGGGGCCCTGGATAACCGCGAAGGCTTCCTAGAACGTGATATCTGGTACAGTGAACGTTTGCAGTGTTAGCCCTTAAACCACTCGCTCTGAGTGCCTGCCAAGACCATGGCACTGTGGGCACCTGGGGATGCCGGTTGGATAAAAGATTGTTCCACATGCCCACATCTGACAAACTTCTCAAGGACAGGTGTGGTGATGGGGCAGGAAGCCTTAGAAATAGATAACCACTCCCTGATATATTTCCTACTGGCAGACTCAAACACAAAGATGCAAGCCACTGCAGCCCTGTTTGCAACAGAAAAAGATTGAAAACGATCTAAAAGTTGGAGAACTGATTCTTGGACCAAGGAAATGCTTTAAATTATTAAAAAAATAAGATAGGTCTCTCTATACTGACGGGGAACGATTTTGTATCCTTAAAACAAAACAAGATGCAGAATACTAATGCTAAATTGCGCCGACCAGTTGTTAAACAAAGGAGTATATATCTACATATATTCTTTGATATGCCCAGAATTTTCATTGGAAAGAAATACAGTCAAAAAATGTCAAAAACTGCGAAAAGAGAAGAAAATCTCTTTGGTACAGTGTGAAATTTCTACCACATGTATAAGTATTTTCTGATTCTGAATCTCATAGACTTATTTCATTTTCTGTGCTGTCGTACCTTTTCCATTTTGTGCTATGTAGACAGATTACGTTATAAAAGTGAATTTCATTTTATTCATCTTTTTGAGTCTAGAAAATTTTAAATCAGGCGAGTCTAAACCAAATAAATATTGTTTAGGTACATATAAGCGGTAAAGTATAAAAGCGAAGGGGTGATTGGCACAAACTACAGGAAGAGACTCAATTCTGGGGATGGAGAATGTGAACAACGAGAGGTACTAGTAATTTTCTCTTTCTGAATCTATATGGTAGGCACCCGAACGTGATTCTTTAAAGTGTACTTAAATATTTCACAAATTCCATTGTAATTATAAAATCATCTACAACTTAAAAATTGTTTTAAAATTGCTTTATGGCTCTCTCCCCCGTCCCCACCCACCTCTCCTCTCCATACTCCCATCCCCAGAAAGCTTGTCACCAAGTCTCCTGGGGACCCGCTCAGAAATAGTTTATGCATTTACAAACGTCTACATCCATATTCTCTTATTATTGTGTCACACAAATACACACACTGCCCTATCCCATCCTTTTCCATTTAATATGATCTTGGAGGTCTTTCCATATACTATTTGTGGAACCGCCTCGTTCTAAAATGTCATTTAAGGATGAGGCAAATTTGAATATTGCGATACCGAAAACGTTCAGGACTGGTAAGGGAGAAAAAAGAAGTCACAGTATAACGTGTATGTTAAAATCCTATTTATGTTAAAACAAACTACGTATAGGTAATGTTTAGATTAGATACAGAAAAAAGAAGCAAGAAGCAGCAGCGAACCATTGTTCCATCACTTCTGAGGGGGAGAACATTTTTGAGGGAGTTGTATAGAGACTATACTTAAATATTATTTGCATTTTTAACAACCATTGTACCCTTTGAAATTTATCAAATTTTCAAACATAAAGAAAGGCATAGAAAATAAGTATAACGGGAAAAAAAAAAAAAAGCAAGGACTGGTCTATTCAGCACCTAGCTTTGCCAAACTCTAGAGTTTTGTTGCCATATTTTGTATTACTTTTGCAATTAAAAAATATTCGGGGGGAACAATAGATCACCCTATTTCTGTTAAAGTGATTGGAGCTCCCAAAAACTTTTTTTGTTTTTCTCTTACTCAGTCCTTTGTAGAGTGAATTATCAGAGTAAGAGCTTAGGTCATTTGGGGAAGACTTAAGTTAATGTCTACAGTTCTGCATTTTCTAATATTTCTTTTCTTTTGTGAGCACTGGAAAGAAACTTGGAAATAACAGGTGAGTTTATCAAGGGGTTAACTCCAGGAAGCAAGTCATAAAAGTTCAAAGATACTTTCAAAACTTGCATCTCTGGATTGATGGACAAGTGTGTTAACCAATGGAAATCAAAATGCAAGCATTACTTCATCATGGTAAATTGTCATTGGTTGCTAATCCCCAAGGGCCAGACACCAGGGCTAGCAGTTAACCCTTTGAGGGACAGACATGCCCTTTACATTGATTTTATTTTGAAAGATGAAGTAGGGACAGATGAAAAGCCTAGAAAGGTCCCCAGACCTTTAAGTGTCACCTTTGGCTCTCACCCCAGAAGGCCGAGTTTTGCCCAGCAAAGGAACACCACAGACAAACTTCCTGGAGAAACATTTTGGATTTTTAAAATGGGGAATCGGCTGACCTTGCTTAGTAAAAGGAGAGCGGGGGGAAAGAAGTTCGATTCACTTTTTGTGCTGTCAGAACAGAGTCCAGGGTTGGAGACCATCCCATTAATCTTGCAGAGCCATCAGTCACTGAGAGGATTGAATTGCATTTCCTGCCCAAAGATGTAGAGACAGATGACCTTTGCGCAGCCCTCAGACCCCCAGTTCACAGCTGGAGAGAGGATGTGTCAGCATTTACTTTCTGGTCTCACCCTGTCCTTTGTTCAAAATTCAAACTCTTTGTGTTCAGGCTGCTGCAGGAGTTTTTGTAGTTGTTGATGCTGCTGATTTTTTTTTTTTTTTTAACCTCCCACGTCTTGCAACTTCTGAGAAACAAACTATTTGGCAGAAGATAATATCTGGAGGTGCCCCAGAGAGGGAACCAGAATAGACGCTGGGGAATTTTAAGAGAGGCCATTGGGCCTTTTTGACTTTCATTATTGCCCGTTCCTGAGCTCCCTGAATGCTACAGGCTGAACCGGATAGAGCCAGAAGTCCAGCAGAACTAATAGTAATGCCTCATGTTTACATGGCTCTATTACAAAAATGCTTTCACATGCATTGCTTCATGTAAGAGGAACTGCTAGAACAGAAGCATTTACATAAAGGAATGTTCTAAACTCCCCAATATCATAAGCTACATGACCTTGGACAAGGGGCCCAAACTGTGTCTCAGTTGTCCCATCTGTAAAATGGGAGTCATATTATCAAATATGAGAACCGAATGAGCCAGTGTTATATACCAGGGTGGTCAGTAAATGACGTGTCTTCACTAAAACGAAGTCGACCTCCTGGACTTCAGCCCCCTCACTAGTTGTGCGGTGGGGACACACGCTTGTCGCCCAAGGGGAAGGCTGCCCGTGACAGGTGAAACAGCCCTGCTTTTCTCGCCAACGTCCTTTCTCTTCCCAACCAGTCTCCTTCGAAGTCTAAACAGGCTGACCTATCTTGAGTCCTTTGCATAAACTTGCTTTCCCTCCCCCAGACCTTCGCATTTGCTGACTCCTCCATGGTGGCGGGGAGGGCTCTCCTGCCAGCCCCCTTCCTCTCTTTAACTCTTACCTCCTAGAATCGGCATAGGTGTCTCTCCTTCCTGCTGTCTCACAATGCTCGTCACCTTATCTCATTGCTGCCTTTGCTCTCACCAGACTGTGAGCCCTGCCTGGGAGCACAGGGACCCTCTGCCTGCTTCATTCATCCATGTACCACCTAACACAGTGCCAGCAACAACTGTGGAATAGATGCCCAGCGCGCGCCTCAGTCTTGCCTCCCTAGGCTCCAAATCCCTCACCCTTCCAGAAGTCTAGGAATAACAGTGCTGAGGTTTTCTCTTTTCTTAGCAAACTGTACACTCTTCACAGATGGAGTCACTGGTTTTTCAATCCTCCTGGAAATGGCATTCGCTGATTCACCAATTATTTATTGAAAGCCTCCTAGTCATACACAGAGCAGCCTTGATTGGAAACCCTGTTCTTTGCCCCGCAGCACCTATTCATGGCAGGGAGCAGGCCTTTTGCCCCTGCGAGGCTAGGGTATCCCAAAAGGAGACGGACAGTTAGTTGGCTGTTATCCCCAAGCTGAAGAGAGAAATCTGAGACCGCCCCTAGCAAATTGAGAACTGTGAGTTTGCTGGGTTTAGCCAAGCACAAAACCCTTCCTCATTCAGAACACTTCTCACAATTATGATAAAATACCGATGTGTTAATAGTCTAATGTCTCTCTCTCTCTCATTAAAAGGAAAAGTCCCAGAGGAGACTGACCTTGGTCTTGTTCACTGCTTATCCTCAGCCTCCTGGGCCTGGCTCATAAAATATACTCAACAAAAGGGAACACTTGAGATCTTGCTCCTTGGCATGTCTTCTGTTCAACTCAAACAAACATAAAAAATTCAAAATATATATATATATGTTTATATATATACACTCACAAACGTTTGCTGAATGAATGAATCCCTCAAACTCCAAATTACATCTATTTTGGACGTATTTAAATTTCAAAAGGTACAATGGTTGTTAAACATGATTAGCAGATCAACTAAACCTTGAAGTATTTCTTTAAAGAAGATGCAAAGGTTCTAAGAGGCCCTCTTGAAGTGCAACAAACAAGGTGGTCTGCCTGGGGGAGGGGGTGCATCTTTGTAGCTCCGAAGCCCAGGCTCTCCTCCACTTTATTCCAGACTCTCCCACCCTCATGAGATCTGTTGGGCAGGAACTGAGTCACAGGGCCACCTGGGGGCAGGGGACCAGCTGTCATCATCCGGAACCCGGCACCCCCCCTTGGTCTGGGAGGCCCCTAGCAGTTGATGCTGGGTGGCGGGGAGGAGAGGCTGTATTTGCATATGAGTGCGGCTTTCCCCCAGGCAGGGTGGGGCTTATCACTTGGTCACTAGCCACTTTCTCCCTGCTTGATGGCCTGGAGGCAGGAAGCTGCAGGTGGAAAAGGACGTTTACATTGATATACATTGTCGTGATCTTGGCCCCCAGTAGATGCTAAAAAAACTACATACTGAACTCGAATATGAGGAAGAACATAGAACGTAGAATAATCAATTGCCTACTGTGTGCCAGGCTCAGTGTTGGATGCTGGAGCTGAAACAAACATGGAGGTCGCTACTTCCAGGCTAGTGGAACTTGGCAGAGTTGACAGATTTCGTTCTAACAGTTGCACAGATAGATGAAGCATTGCAACCGATAAGTGTATGTGAGGCCATGAGATGAGATAGATAATATGGGCAGGGGGAGGAGATGGATGGTTGACTTGGTCTGGGTTGAGGAAGCCAGGAAGCTGTTCCGAGGAAATAAGGCGCTGGGCTGAGCTCTGTGGAAAGAAGAGGTCTTTGCTAGGCTGAGTGTAGGGAAGTGTTCTCAGCAGAAAAAATCACAGATGCAAAGGCCTCGTGATGGGGGAGGCACATGTGCTAAAGGAAATGAAATAAGGCTCATGTGACCCGAACGTAGTGAGCCGAGGAGAGGGGTTAGGGGGGGAAATAAACTGGAAAAATGAGTAGGTACTTTGGAAATTAATTGGGCAATATCTGATAAAAGAGCATG
Source organism: Pteropus medius (assembly GCF_902729225.1). NCBI lineage: Eukaryota > Metazoa > Chordata > Mammalia > Chiroptera > Pteropodidae > Pteropus > Pteropus medius. Next base: position 5,100,043 of record NW_024348242.1, on the reverse strand, counting down.
CAATCTATGATCCAGCAGTTCCATTGCTCAGGAACATTCTAGAGAAACAGAAACAAGTACACCAGGAAGCACAAAGACGTTAGTCCTAGCCGCACTGTATTCAATCTCAAAAAACTTGAAACGACGCCAGTGTCCACCAACAGGATAGTGGACAAATTGCGGGACTTTCTTGGGTTCCTCAGAAAGCAGAGTCTAAATCAAAAGTTTGTGCAGCATTACTTTATTGGGGGTGCAGTCCCAAATAGGCAAGAGTGAGGAAAAGGGGGAGCGAGGCATGAAAGAGGGTGAATCAAGATGAGGGTACTGAAGAGAGGCCATATTTACTATGGCATCTTAGGACAATTCCAGGGAGTGGGGGTGGGGAGAAGAACAGAGAAGAATTATCTACTAGCTCCTTGTCAAAGGTTTGCCCCACGGGGCGTCAGCTCCGTCCTACTTCGGGATCACCGTGTGTAATGGGAATTACACCTAGGAGGTTCCTCAGTGTGGCAGGCCTCAGGCACACAGAGAATCCCTGATGGAGGCCAGTTAGTCAGAGCCCACATAGGATCGGTCTCCATAGTAACGGTCACGACGGAACAAGTGGCCAAGGCTGATCACCTAAGGGGAGGCTGAGAGGACCTGGAGAAGCCCATAATATGTATGTTGTAAGGTAGAAAACTATACAGCAGTGAAAAAGAATACAGCTCCATGTCTCCACACAGATGACTCTGACCAAAAAATGCTGAACTGAAAGGCAAGCTGCAGAAACAGGCACTCAGGAAAGTTTATTTATATAAAGTTGAATAACAGGTCAAAGTAAGGAGTATACATAGAAAAGCAATGGAACGATAAGGGAGAAAAGCAAACCGAGGATAGTAGTTATTTCCGGGGAGTTAGGAGGAAGAGATTGGGAGGGAGCCATGGAAAATTTCAAAGAAAGGTGTTGGTAAAGGGGTTTTCTTTGTTGCTGTTCTTTTTTTTAATGGAATGCTTCACAAATTTGCACATCATCCTCGTTACATGTTAATCTCTGTTTTGCTCCAATTTTGGTAAACGTATTGCCAAATTAAGCAGTGTTATTTTTGTTTTTCACTGTGGCAAAATATACATAATGTATGATTTACCATTTTAACCATTTTGGGGTCTACAGTTCAGTGACATTAAGTACATTGTTTTGCAACTATCACCACACATGTAACTAGAACTTTTTCCACCTGCCCTGTCTTAGCTAGCTTGGGCTACTATAACAAAATAGACTGAGCGGCTTAAACAACAGACTTTTTTTTCTTACCGATCTGAAGGCTGGGAAGTCCAAGGTCAAGGTACCAACAGATTCATTTCCCGGTGAGGGCTGGCTTCTTGGTTTGTAGACAGACCTGGCCTGTGTGCTGACGTAGCCTTTCCTAGGTGTGTGTATAGAGAGAGATCCTTTCTCTCAGTCTCCCTTTTTCTTTCTCTCCCCTTTCTTATAAGGGCACAAATCCCACCATGGAGGTCCCGTTCTCATAACCATAATCACCTCCCAAAGGTTCCATCTCCAAATACCATCATCACACTAGAGGTTAAGGCTCTGGGGAAGACACAAAGGTTCAGCCCTTAACAATCCCAAACAGAAACTCTGCATCTAATGAGTAAATAACTCCCCAAGATGCCCCTTCCACCCAGACCCCGGCAGCCACCATTCTATTTCCTGTCTCTATACATTTAGTAGAATCATGTCATATTTATCTTTTTGTGTCTGGCCTATTTCACTTAGCATAAGTCTTCGGGGTTCATCCATAGCGTACCATGTATCAGACTTTCCTTCCTTTTTAAGACTGAATTCTAATCCATGGTATGTATATAGCACGTTTGTTTTTCTGTTCATCTGCTGACAGATATTTGGGTCATTTCCATCTCTTGGCTATTGTGAATAATGCTGCTGTGAAAGTGGTAAAGTTTTGTTTCTTAAGTTGACGGTGGTAAGAATACATTACTTTATTTTTTATTTTTCTTATTAAATTTATTGGGGGTGACTGGTTAATAAAATCATATAGCTTTCAAGTGTACAATTCAATAATATGTCACATATATACTGCATTATGTTTACTACCCAAAGTTAAATTTCCTTTCATCATCATATATTTGATAATACATTATTTTAAAAAAATAATTTACACATTTATTTCTTATCTTTTAAGCTTAGAACTGCATAATACTCTTTTTTATTTTTACACATGCTTGCAGTGGCACTATATTACTTTACATGACAGTAACTCCAATAAGTAATTTAATGACTCACTTTTAGCCATTTCTTACCAAAATAATTGGTACCTTATTAAAGACATCTTTGTAAATGTTCTTAATGAACTGATTATTAAATATAATGCCCCAATATAAAATAAGGAGTAGATGAGTAAAATTTTTATTATCAAAAAAGAAGGCAAAGATGGTGTTGATGACGGCACGACAGCATGAATGTACTTAATGCCATGAACTCTATACTTCGAAATGGTTAAAAATGGTAAATGTGATGTTACGTATATTTTACCACAATTAGAAAGAGGAGGAGGGGGCAGGGGGGAAGGAAAGCGTCAGATCTGGCAAAGTCTTGTGCCCCTGGTGAGGACTGGAGCCTTTACTGATTTCTGTACACGGCCTGGATTTGTACAAGGAGCCCGGGGAAGGGGCTGCGCCACGGAGGGAGAACCAAATCCTTCCTTTACAGCTGGGAAAGTCGGGCAGGTGGGAGGGTGGGCAGCCTGCCGGAGGCTCCTGGCTCACTGGCAGCAGCCGCCAGGATTAGGACCAGCCTGCTGCCCTCCTGCCTGGTGTATGAGAAGGGACAACTGCCACTAGCAGAAGCAGCAGTGACCAGACAACAGGCACTGACTGGACATGTGCTACAGGCAAAGTCCTTCCTGGGTGCCCAGGGGATGGACAAGCAGGTGAGTGAGGGACAAGTCCGCCTGACCTTCAAAGAGCTGGTCTCAGGTGAGGAGATAACACTCTGGGAAAGGTATCTGGCAGTACGAGGTGATCAGGGCCCCTCTGCACTCTGAACACACCCATGTTATAGGCTTATCTTTGCACGTTAGAGTTATTTATTTACAGGCCATTCTAAAAGGAAGACTGGGCGCTCCTTGAAGACATTCACTGATTCAGGCATTTATTGAACTACTGTGTACACAGGCACCGATTTGGGACAGCTGGTATACAGCAGATGCTTGATAAATGTACACTGCCTAGCATTCAGTAGTAGGCACTCAATGAATGTACCTTGAATTGAATAAATAACTTGCACCACACCTGGCATACAGAAGGTGTTCAATAAATGTTGAACTTCATGAAAGAAGAACTAGCGCAGGGCCTCGGACACAGGAAGTACTCCTTACGTGCTGCGCCCTCCTGCCTTTCTGACCTCCCTCCATCCTGAGCCTGAGTCCTGGACACTGAAGCCCAGGGACCAGACTGGACGTCCAGACTATTGTCTGTCCATCCATCCATTCAACAAGCACTTGACAAGGATCTACTGTGTACCTGTCACTGGGGATACGGTGGTGAACGAGGCAAGGAGGGGTTTTTCTCTCATTTACTCACATTCCAGTGGGGGAGAGAGACGCTAAGTAAGTAAATGAATTTTTAAAAACAGAACAATAAAAGGGCCTATGTTGACATTAAGGAAACGCTGGTGATGTCAGAGACCGGGGGGGTGGGGGTGGGGGGGAGAGGACAAAATGGATTAATCAGGAAAAGACACTGAGCTAAGGTCTAAAAGGGAAGGCGCGGCCAGCCATGCAAGCAGGGCGAGAGCACGGTGTTGGAGAGAATGGGAAGGGGCTACCTCGGGTAAGGCCTTCCCATCACGCGTAGGGCGCTTGGGTTTTCTTCCAACAGGTGGCCTGAATAAGATGCAACCGGTGATGCCGGAGAGAAGAGCTCAGATTTTAAGAAAATGTTAAGGGCTACTAAGGTTGACTAGGTTTTCTGATGGATGAGGTGCGGTGGGGGAAAAGGCACGATGAAGGAAAGCAAGGACTCAGGGGTGACTCCTACGGTGAGCGGCACCCCAATTTCCCCACTTTCCCTGGGACCTCACAGAACCACATTGACAGGCTGTTCCTGGGAGGTGGGGCATTTTTATGTGATTAGGTTGGAACAGTTCAGTGAAAAATAAATGCCCTCAGTTAAAAGACTTTCACAAGCCAGGGCGCGGGATTAAAGGCAGCCCAGGGTCAGGAGACAGCTGAGCATGGAGACTTTTCATCTAAACCTTAAACGTTTTTATTTTTTACTCCCTGAACCCAGGGTGTCACTTTAAATACATGTTTGGCAACATGGGCTGTTCCATTTTTCTTGTTAATTACACAGAGAGAGTTTGGAGACAGCTCAGCCCTGGGATGGAGGAAAGAAGGAAAAGTTTGGCAGCGGCTGGAGGCAGAGACACCAGATAAAAATCGAGTGGACTTGAAATCCTTTTGAAGGAGAGTGGAGACCAAACCCCCAACCACCCTGAACTTCGTGTGGTCAGCCCTGACTCAGGATTTCTAAAAGGAGACTGACAGAGTCACCAGCTTAGAACGAAGAGAGGACAGATGGGCATGTCCCCGAGATAAAAATATCACCAGCACCAGCGCTGCTCCTGTTCCGCGAGTTTATTCCCAGGCCTCTGTCCGAGTCCCCGCTTTCATCCTCTGAGCAGAAAACAGCTAACTAGATCGTTCACTCACATGGACAAGGCACTCCCCACCATCCGCCAGGCACTGTCTTAACTTGTTTGTATGTGCTCTCTTGTTTCATGCACTCAACCATTCTGTGAGTAGATACTCACAGAGACCATTATCCCCATTTTCTAGATGGGAAACCCGAGGCTCAGAGAGATTGAGCGTAACCCACACTTCCCGGTGTTTGCCCCCAAGGCCATTCCCTGCCCTTCCTCTGCTTCACCAGGAAGACAGTCCCCGCAGGCTGCGCATCAACTGGCTTCCTGCATAGACTGAGCACTGGGAGGCAGGGACAGGAGCCTGGAGGGTGGAAAGGGAGAGGCTAGGGCATTCTTCCCTCTCTCTGCCTCGGGTAATATCTCTAGCAGTAGCTGCATTTCCTGTGTCTCTCTTCTGATCAGGCAGGCCCACTGGGGTCCGGTTTCTAGCTGGTGACTCCAGTCCCTCCTGGGTACCAGAAACACCACCTCCTCCTTCTGTCCCTCCTACCCGAGGGGGTACTGGTCCTCCTGTCCTGGCTGATCTGTGACTCACCCTCCCATATGCCTTTTTCCATAGTTCTTCTGTTACCTATGAAGCAATTCTTTCTATAAATTCCTCTCTTCTGTTCTTCCTAGTTGGATTCTCACTGAGACTCTGCCTTCGTAAATACTCACAGATTAGCCAATTCATTAGATTTGGAATGAGACAATCCCCTTTCATTGAGCACAGAACATCCCATAAGAGGGAAAATAGTAACTGCCATTTATTGAGCACTGTGCTCATTCCCAGACAAATGTTCTTTCGTGAAACACTCATAATATAATAACCCTTTCTGCCAGGTCCCATCACTATTCCCATTTGACAGGTGGGGCTCAAAGAGGTTGGGCTGCTTGCCCAAAGTGGCAGTTATCCATTGACAAAGCTGGGATTCGAATCGAGGTGGGCCTAGCTCCAAAGTCTGTGCCCTTTTCTAATCCCTGTTGTCATCTTGAACATACTTGCAGTCCCCTGATAAATCCAGGCCTCAACTTCCTTGTCTGCCTGAAGACCTTACCTCAAATCACTCCGGAGTACTTATGTTAGTTTCCTAGGGCTCCTGTGACAAAGTACCACAAACCGGGTGGCCTGGAATGCTATAAATTTATTGTCTAACAATTCTGGAGGCCAGAAGTCTGAAATCAAGGTATCAGCAGGGTCATACTCCCTCTGAAGGTTCTATGAAAAAATATATTGCAGGCCTCGCTCCTGGCTTCCGGTAGCCTCGGGCATCCCTTGGCTTGTAATATGGTCCTCTTCTCCCTGTGTCTCTTCACATCCTCCTCTCTTTGGTCACATCGGTGTGTCCAAATTTCCCCCTTTTATAAGTATACTAGTTGTACTGGATTAGGATTCACTGTAATGACCTCATTTTAACTTTGTTACCTCTATAAACACCCTGTCTCCAAACAAGATCGTATTCTGAGGTACTGGGCGTCAGGACTCCAACATATCTTTTGGGGGACGCAATTCAACCCATAACAGTCTTCCTCAATCTCGGGTGCTCCGTCTCTTCGGTGTGACCTAGTTGGTCCTGTTTTGCTAATGGAAGATTAGATCTTCCAGGAGATTTAACTCTGCTGACACCTGCCCCTTAAGAAATGCAATGATTCCCAAATCATGTATATATTGACAAAATTTACCCCAATATTTTACTCCAAGATATAGAGAGATGTAAAGTACCTCATATAGCCAAACCAGTTGGAAAAAGAACACAGTTGAAAGACTTAATCTACATGGCTTCGAGGCCTATTTTAAAACTAGAGTAATCAAGACAGTGTATATTGACAGAAGAATATACAAATAGAGCAACAGAATAGAGAGTCTAGAAACAGGCCCTCATGTATAGTCGCTTGATTTTTGACCAAAAAAAAAAAAAGTCCATGCATGTCAATGGAGAAACCTATTTCATTCAAAAATAGTTTGAAATGGATCAGATACCTGAACATATAAGCAAAGGCACTTAAGCTCTTTTAAAATCTATGTTTTAAAGTTATAAAACACAGGTGAATACCTTCATGACCTTGGGGCTGACAAAGATTTCTTAGCCAGCACATGAAATGTACTAACCATAAAAGGCACGGGCACAAAGCCAAAGACCCAGCAATGGCTTCTAACCAGGGGGGACAGTAAGCCCTACGAGCCCAAGAGTTGGGTTGCAGGGAGGCAGACAGGGGTTCCCATGGACATGATCTCTGAGCTCCAAGTCCAGAGAATCATTTTGAGATCAGCACAAACCCTAATTCTGAATTTTGCAACCCATCCCCTGATCATATCTGTTTCTAGCATCCTTCACCCAGTTTTTGGACTGTGAAAGTCTTCTGGATCACTCACTAAAGCCGTCTTCCAGATGTTTTGTGGAATTGGCACCAGGGCAGGGCAGTTGAGGGATGTCGCACATTCTGTGTGACAGAGGGAGTCATAAGGAGGCTAATACCAGCTCCATAGAAGGAACTTTTGAACTGTTAGGGGGAAAAAAATACAGAAATGCATGGCTTCAGGAAGGAGTGAGCTTCCTATCATCAGAGGTATTCATGCACTGTTCTGTAAAAGCGTGAGCTCAAATGGTGGTTCTTATCACTATTAATTTGGGGATTTCAAGCCTCAGACCAGAGAGGGTTGAGACAACCCTTTCGAGTGGACCTTTATACTCTCATGTGCAGAGTTAATTGAAAAATTGCTTGTCTTCAGTTGGGAACCCCAAAAGGCTGAGAGCACACACCTCCTTGGACACTAGGGAGAGCAAGCACGTGGAACCTGGAGGCCCCACGGGGGTGGGACGCCTGGGTTCCAATTCTGAGTCTTCTCCACTGGCGTGTTTGGTGTCCTTTGGCAAGGTGCTTTCTCTCTGGGGCCTCAGTTTCTCCTTCTGTTAAATCAGCGTTTGGGATGGGGTTGGGGTGCATCTCACAGTTCTAGGTGGCTCCAGTGAGGGTGGGGAGAAGGTCCTAAGCGTATGCTCTTCAGGACTCTAGGACTCCAGTGTGGGAAATGGGGGTTGCTCAGATATCTCCCCAAGTCTGGACAGAATTTTTTCTTTTTGGTCTGTGCATAAGGTGGGATTCAAACCCCAGAGAGTGGGAGGGGCATGATATAGGAACAGGAAAAAGGAAACCTGGCCCATTACCCCCGAAGCCTCCTGCTGAGTTGCCCCCCCCATCCTTTTGTTCTCCTTAATCAGCAAATCTCTCCTCCCAGCTTCTAGCCGCTTCCCCTTGCAGTCCTGCTGGCCTCCCTCAGGCCCCATCGGCCTCCAAATGTGTGAACCCAATTCTAAACTGCGGTTTTTACGGAACCAGAGACATTTCATTATTTTACTCATTGGATATTTTCTTTTGGGAGTCTCCGGTGTGTCAGACCCCGTGAGAGGCCCTGGAGTGATAGCAAAATGATTTAAAATTACAAACTTGGCTCTCAGGATGTTCATCTGTGGGGATGTTGCGGGAGGCACGGACAAACAGGTCAATTAAATAAACTAAGTGATTTCGGATACTGTAATGATCAGAGCTATAAAGGAAATAAAATAAGGTGAGGTGATTGAACATGAAATGGGGAAGGTCTCTCTTTGGAGGTGATACTTGAGCTGAGACACAGATGGCAAGTACAAAGACCAACAAAGAAGCAAGTCCAGTGGGGTGAGATTTCAAATTCCTGGTGTTCTACCCTAGTGTTCGTAAAAACAGAAAAAGGCCTCTGGGGGAATCCTAGAAACTTTGGGGGGAGGCAGGGACCTTCAGTTTTATCCCATAATGTGGGTGAGTGGAGGTGGCGCTCTCTAGTGGTGACGAGTTATATTTCACATAGCTGACCCCGATTGCCTCACGCTTGTAACTTGGACTATGGGCTGATTATGAGCTTCACTCATTCCTGTCTCTCCCACACTTATCCATTCAACAAATATTTACTGAGCACAGCGTATGCACCAAGAGATATTCTAGATGCTGGGGGTAGAGTTCAACAGTGAAGGTCCCAGTCCTGGAGCTGATATCCTAGGGGACAGTTCTTAGCCCAGTACTATACCCCCATCTCACCTCTGCCCTCCACTATTCTCTGGTGAAATTGGCCTCCTAATGATCCAACAGCCAGAGATTGCTGCTTCAGGGTCTTTGCACCTGCTGTCCCTAGCCCGTTGGAAAGCAGGTCCCTGACTCTTTGTATTGTTGGTTCAGGTCTCAGCTCAAGTGTGACAAAGTCTGATATGTGCCCCTTTGTACACGAGAAATATGATTCCATTAAAGTTACCATTTTCCTGGACTCTCTCAGCCTCACATTTACTAGGTGTTCAATAAACACTTGCTGAATGAGTGTTATCGGGTGTTGGCCGGCCTACTTTGTGTCAGACAGTGAACTGTAAGTGAACGAACTGGACAAAACAGACCAAAAATCCCTGCCTAGAACATTCTAAAATTAACATTGCAGCCCAGCCCAGCCCCTTTACCTTGCTTTATTTTTTCTATATATTTATCACCTCTAAATCATTATGATTTACTCCTTGGTGTTTGTGTCTATCCCACTAGAATATAAGCTCCACGAGGGCAGGAAGTGCTCGCACCAAGTAGGTGCTCAATAAATACTGAATGAATGAACTCTAGATCTCAGCCTGCTTTTTTCCTGAAGACCTTGAGCTACCTTGTACCAACAGGGAAACGGGCCACAGGAAGTGCCCAGAGGTGACCTCAGGCGTCCCGAGCAAGGAGTCCGAAGTCCGGGAGCAGGGCCATCGGAGCAGCTGCAGAGACGGGAGGCGCCGGCAGCTGGAGCGCGGTGGGGTCCCGGGCCTTGGGCACTTCCAGGAAGAGGTGCCGGCGCCCGCGGCGTCGCGCCAGAGATTGTGGGCGGTGCCGTCGGAGGAGCCGAGTCACATGACCCGCGCGGGCCCTCCCACCCCCTCGTGGGCGGGGTGTTGGGGGTGGGCGGAGGCGTATGCAAATCAGCCTGGGGCGACGGCCAATCGCAGCGCGCGCCGAGGGTCCGGGCCGGGGGATCCGGGACGCGGCCTCGCGCGCAAGCTCGCGTCGCTGCCGCCCCGGGCTTTTGCAAGCGGCGCTGCAAAACTGCCTCCTCCACCTCCTTCTGTTCCTCCGCGGCCGGTCGCGTTAGGCCGGGCCCGCGCGAGGGGCAGGCGGCGGCTGCTTCAAGCGGAGGCGGAGGTGCGGCGGGGAGTGGGGGCCGCTGCCTCCGCTGGCGCCCGGGCCGGCCCGCGCCTTTGCAGCGTGCTTCATGCATCCGGAGCCCGCCCCGCCCCCGAGCAGCAGCAGCCCGGAGCTTCCCCTCAGCGGCAGCCGCCGGAGCCGTCGCCGGAGCGGGGACGGGGAGCCCCCAGGGTCGCCGCCACCGCCCGCCGTCACTTACCCGGACTGGATCGGCCAGAGTTACTCCAAGGTGATGAGCCTCAACGAGCACTCGATGCAGGCGCTGTCCTGGCGCAAGCTCTACTTGAGCCGCGCCAAGCTCAAAGCCTCCAGCCGAACCTCGGCTCTGCTCTCCGGCTTCGCCATGGTGAGCTCGGGCCGCCCTGCCCTGCCCCCCCTCCTGTCCTGGCCGCTCAGGCCCGCAGCCCCGACGGGGCCCACAGGGGTGACGGGGAGAGCTGGGAGAATGCTGTCGCGGACGCCAGAGGGGCTAAGACGTGAGGAGAGGTGGGCGACAAGTGACGCCCTATGTGGGCGATGGGGTGTCATACAAATGTCCAGGGCTAGAGGGACTCGAGGGCCTTCAGACGGGCAAGCTTGATACGGCAAGGAGGGAGAAACAGCAGGATCCTCGAAGTAGATCTGTAACAACCCGGTCTCTCACTTGTTCCGGGGAAAGGAGGGACGTAAGGGATCTGATCTCCTTGGGAGCAGGTGTCAGGAAGTAGGAAGGAGGAGACGGACCCCTGAGCTGGCTCTTGTGCCCCCACACTTGAGGCCAGAGATATTGGCGGCGTTCTCTTATCACCCAGTAGAGGGGATTTCCTGACACCCTTATTTTCCTACCGTATTTTCCGAGAGCCTCAGCCTGGGGGTTTGACAACCACTCCCCACACTCCGATTTTTCTCCAGCAACTTGCCACTGAGTCACAGGATGGGGGAGGAGAGTGGGACATATTCCCTTTGAATGGGCTCTTTCTTGTTTGGGGGGCGGAGATGGGGGGCGGAGAGTAGGCATAGTTTCCTCTCCCTGTGCTGGGCTAGGCGGAGTGAGAAAGGAGCCTCGGAGGGGTGGGGTAGGTGAGGCTCCTGGTTAGGCAGAGAAGTGGCCCTGGGGATGCCTACAGGCGGGGAATCTTGGAATCTCCCGAACCACAGCACTAGTAACAAGTCTGGATTATCTGCCTGCTGGAATGGGATCGTCCCCCCACCCCACCCCAGGTCTGTAGCTCAGATCACTCCTGACACTGAGTGAGCTAAGCCCTTAGCCTTGAGGGAGGGAGCGGCTACACCCTTTGTGTTTTCTTCGGAAGGGAGTGTTTCTGGTACTCTCCCTGTGTTCTCCAAACAAGTGGCCCAAGACGATGGAGCCTGCACTCTTTAGAAGCTCTGAGCGGGCTGGAGCACACTGGGCCACAGTGCAAATGCCAGGTGACTGGGGGTGGGAAGAGCTCTCCCAGCTCTGCCACTTGCTGCCTTAACTTCTGAATGAAGGCAGCTACTCAGAAGTTTCTCTGATTTTAAGAATTAAATTGAGGGAGGCTTGAGAGAGCATTTAGGTTGATATGATGAAATTCTGGTCTTTTCATCCCAAATCCTAAGAGACCAGTCTCTGCCTTTGCCTGAAGACTAAGAAGAGCCGATATTTACCAAGCACTCACTACGTACTAGGCATCGTCTGGGTTCCCTAACTCCCACACTAACTCCTCGACCACCCTTCAAGGGGATTTTGTCTTGGCACTTTACCAAGGCCACACAGCCAGTCTGCTGGAGTGGGATTTGAACCTAGATCAGCTGGCATCCAGAACTCTCTTGGGCACGTTTGTCATTTTTGTGTATGGAGCTCTGATCGATGCCTAGCCAGGGTCATGTTAGGACCAGGCCTCCTAGGAAATGAGAGATAAAGCAGAAAAGTTTCTTTTAAGGAAAACAAAATGTTACAGTTTTGGAGAAGGGAGTGACAGCAGCGCTCTGGGTTTAAGATGGTGGGATGCTTGTTCCCCTTTTTCTTGGGGTCATAGATTCATAGCTACCCAGGCCCCTTCCCACTCCAGGAGAAGTGAGGATCCAGTGAGTGACACTCTTCTGCCTTCTCTAGTCCTCTCTTCCAAAGAAGCCAAGCCTTCTAATCAAATGTCACCTCCCTCTTCCTCTTGCTAAAAGCAGTTTGGGAAGTCTGGAGGCAGGGGCAGCCAGCAGCATCGGGAGGGCCTTGGCTCACCCAAACTGCTTATTGGGGATCCTTATTTTCCCCAGTCGGGGTGGCAAAGGCTTCCTGGCTCTGCTGATGGAATCCTCAAAAGTTCTGCCGGCAAGGATGGGCTGAACCCCATAACAGCGTTCATTCTAGGGAAGCAGTTACAAGAGAGCAGCTGTGTTTGCCATGTGCCTAGAAATCTATGGGAGAGATGGGGTTGGGGCAGGGATGGGCATTGAGCAGGGCAGGTCTGGCCATGTCCCACCCCAACCACGGACACCCAGTTTTGTGAGTGAGCCTGCGAGGAAGGGGTGCCACATAGCCCAGTACTATGGAAACAGAGTGAGGAGTTTCCTGGACTACTCTCCCTGTCCTGTGAGTCAGCACTACCAACTTCCTGCCCCCCTAGAGACCTGGAACACCAGAGTAGTTGACATGACCTTTGATCTCCAGGGGGATGCCAAGCTCACCTGGTCTCCAGGTGAGATTGAGTGAGGGTCTTCCAAGAGCCGGAAGGGGATTGAGAGGACCCCTGCCCCTCTGCTGTGGGTAGAAGGGACTGCCCAGTGTCCTCATGTGCTGGGGAGATAGGCCATGAGGCCCCAGACGAGGGGGCTTTACTCTTTGGGGCCAGGTTTCTCATGTACAAACCGGGCATACATCCTGTTTTCCCAGGGACTTGCATGAGGATTCATTACGAGGCCCAATTGGGCCTACGAAAGGTTGAGGAATATTCAGGATCTGATGACGTATACCTTAGCTGGACCCTCTAGTCTGCAGACAAGGTTCCTGCTCCTGAGGGTATTTCTAGAAACAAGATGCTGTGTCTAGGCTTAGCATCCAGATTCCAAACCAGGGGCCCTGGATGTAGCACATGGTCAGCATCCAGCAGGTGCTCTTGAGCAGCGGTCTCCAACCTTTTTGGCAACAGGGACCGGTGCTCCCACGAGAATCTAACGCCTCATGATCTGAGGTGGAGCTGAGGCGGTGATGCTGGCGCTGGGCAGTGGACGCAAATACAGATGAAGCTTCACTTACTCACTCGCCATGCAGCCCGGTTCCTAACAGGCCACGGACCGGTACCGGTCTGCAGCCCAGGGTTTGGTGACTCCTGCTGTTGAGCCAGAGGTACCTTCAAGGACCGTCATTTTGGCCATCTGTGCCTCAGTTTACCTCTCAATGAGAGGCTGCCAGGCTCGGCCTGACCCGGTCCCCTGCAGAACCGTGGCAAGCACACATGGCAGTCTTGGTTTGCTGGGGAGGGCAGGCTGTAACGTTAGCCTAAGCAGAAGATAATTGGGAAGGTCAGCCTGCTGCCGTCAACAAAATGCTTTCCACGACCTGGGATCAATTATTTTTGGATTATCTGCCTCCTCAAGTTCTCTGCCCGCCAGCACCCTTTTGTTCCCAGGTTCCAGAGCGGGTTCAGAAGTTGCTTGGAATTTCTATGAAAATGAGTTGGAAGGAAGAGCTCAAATCATAAGACATTATTGAGCCTCTATGACGTATTGGAAGTCCAGGGGGCATGGAGATGAGTACAAAATTACTATTACGACTCATAGTGCTAAATACTAATAGTCATCGTTGCTGTTTTTGATTGGGCCCTTGTGAGAGGCTCAGCGTTGTGCTAAGTGTCGTACTTGTACCATCTCTTGTGATCTTCACACAACCTGGTGAGGATTGAATGACTTGCCTGACGTTACCTGGCTGGTAAGCGACAAAGCCCTCTGGTGTAGCCCCATTGCTGTGGGAGAGGAAGCGTGGGAGAGTGATGGGAGGCTCAGGTATTTTTGACCAAAGTAAGAATGAGGACTCTGAAACCAGACATCTTGGGTTCAAATCCTGGCTCTTCCACTTACGACTGTGAGATCCTGGGTAAGTCACTTAATGCCTCTCCGGGCCTCAGTCTCCTCGTCTGTAAAATGGGGATAATATTAGTTCCACCTGCATAGGATGGGGTGAGGATTCACTGAGTTAGTAGAGATAGTCCCCAACTTAAGATGGTTTGACTTAATGGTTTTTTTGCCTTTATGATGGTGCAAAAGTGATATTCAAAATAAATTACACAGGGTATTCAACATTTTATATAGGCTTTGTGTTGGATGAATTTGACCAATGTTGCTAATGTAAGTGTTCCGAGCACGTGTAAGGTAGGCTAGGGTAAACTATGATGTCCAGTAGGTTAGGTGTATCAAAAGCATTTTTTGACTTCCAATGTTTTCAACATACTATCGTTTTATTGGGATGAAACCCCATCGTAAGTCAAGGAGCCTCTGTATTTGCAAAGCACTTAGAATGTACCTGGCCCAGCCATCAAGGAATCTTGCTCACCCTTGGAACATGGTGTTGGGACTGCATTTATAAGGGTTAACTGATTTAGAAGAATGTGATTCCAGCTAAGCCTTGAGGGTGGTAGAGTTAGGGCTTAGGAGGAGAGCCCTCTGATCAGAGGAAGTGTGGGGAACAAAGTTTGTGGGAAAGGCAGAAGGGCTGGTGTGGTTGAAGTTCAGGGTCTGTGAGAAGTAGTAGAGAAAAATGAATCGAGCCAAGCAAGATGGCACAGGGCATTGACTGGCTGGCTGGGAAATTTGAACTCTTGTATAGGCAATGGGGAGCCATAGAAGGTTCTGGAGTGGAGGAGTTACATGATGAATTCTAGAATAATGTTGATGATGTTACTATTTACTCAATACTAGGCATGTACCTGGACCTTCTTCTTTGATTCTTATTAAATCCTTAAAACAGCTATACAGGTATGTACTGTAGGTAGAACTAAGGTTCATAGAGGTTATGATCACCCAGCTAGTAGAATTCGATCAAGCCCTGGTCTGCCCGACCTGGAGCCTTTGCTACTCAACTACTGTCTCCCCACGTCCCTGCAGCTGGTCAGTCACTGGGCCTTTGAAGTCTTCCAGATGTCCAGCTCTGGGCTGTGTAGAAATGGAATATTGCTGAATGCCCCAGGGAAACGGTGCTCCCTGCCTAACTGAGAAGCCTTTTTGTAAGTGCCTTAGGCACATTTCTGGAATTTTCAGCTTGGATCTGTGTTGAGCTCTGCTGGTCGCTGGGTCCAGGGCTGGTGAAAGAGGACTCAGGGTTCCCAAGGGGCCACTGTGGTAATCGGGGTGGGGGTGGGGATTCTGTTGGAGAAGTAAAACTGAGAAAGTTTAAACCAAAGCCAGCAGGTTTCTCTCTGGTGGGACGTCTGGGGGCCTTTAATGTACTACTCCCCAGAAGTGATGTCTCAAACTGATAGGACTACAGGCTCTTAAGAGGAGAATCTCCAGAGACTATGGTGTGACAGCCGTTTTGGGGAGCACTGGTCTAACCCAAGAATGGCCAGCTTTTTCTGGAAAGGGCTGGGTAGCAAATACTGTCGTCTTTGCAGGCCACGAGCTTTCAATGGTAACTATTCAGTTCTGCCATTTTAGCTCAGGCCACAGGTAAATGGATGGATGTGGCTATGCGCCAGGAAAACTACAAAAACTGTAGTCTGCAGGCCACAATTTGCTGACCCCTGGTCTAAATGTTGGTCTCCAAACTTCTGCGCGCATGCTCTTCACAAAAGATTGTTAGCGCTAGCCTCAGTATCTGTATGCTTATGTATACAAATATGTATGCATGTTATATGTGTATTGTGCATATGTCAGCTTATGCATGATATGTGTTGTCATAAAACACCATGTGTATTAAAACATACATAAAAATACAATATCGAAAAGTTGAAAGGATGAGCTAAGTAATAAATGAATGCCATCAGAAGTTCTAATGTGGTCTTCTGACTTCCAGCAGATCACATAGGATTGTCTGTCGGACACTATTCCTTCCATATTCTTTTACGGAGGCCCCTACACTGAGTGCTGGAGAAAAAGAAATGGAGTCGAGTGAGCAGGACGTGTCATTCCATCTTCAGACAGTGTGGTTAGTGCGGCGGTGGAGGAGCATTGATTGAAGGACACTTATCACGGCCAGAAAACACTTATTTGCTTAAATGTTCGGTGCCTGTCATCTTCCCTGGGGCAGGGAGTTGGTTGTCTTAATTCCTGCCTTTTCTCCAGCAGAGCCACAAGATCCTCCAAGCACATAGTCGTTTTTCAATAAATATTTTCCGTGAATGAATGAATGGCCCCGTCCTCACCTGGGAGGTCGTGGAATGAATGACTTGGAAGGTAAAACCTAAAGAAGTCGGAATTCGCCAGATGAAGGGAAAGTCTAGGCCTGTTTTCCCCGCCGTCCCCACCCCAATCTGCAGGTTCAACCGATTAGTGGCTTGTAACATGTATTTAGTGAGTTGCAACCAACATTTTTTTTAGTGGAATAAGAATGGAATGAAATAGAAAGTGCCGTGCATTGCGTATTGTAAGAATAGACCATGTTCTTGCTTTTAAGTATTGTTTGGTAGAACTTTTATTTCTGTTATAAATGTGTATCTATTTATAGAAACATTTGGAGTACTGGACTGTAGTGGTCAAAAGAGTTTATAACCTGCTGGACTAGGCCTCAGTCCTTTCTTAATAAACGGTTTGCATCTGAGGTGGGGCCGGCAGGCTCAGACAGCTCTGGGTGACCCCGGGTGACTGTGGCTTGGCGGCCCTCCTATTCTAGGCTGCAGCCACCCACCCTCCTCAAAAAGAAGCCCAGGCTTGGGAAAGGACAGTTGTGTCTCCCAGCTGTTGGCGCTGGGGTCGGGCCAAGTATAAGGAGTCTGCCTCAGAAAGACCTGGACTTTCAGGTGCCAAGAGGCCAGGGTCTCCGTGGAGCCCAGCAGGAGTGAGGAGAGGTGGTCGGCATTCAGGCGCAGTAGGAAGACACCTTGCAAAGCCAGCCAGGCCCCACCTTTCAGAATTACACAGCCCTCTTGGCTCATGCTTGAAAATTGGCATCCCAGCGTCCCCGGTGGGGTTAACGGACCAGTGTGAGTGGGGCTAGTGGTCTCTCGCCTTTTCTACCCCTTTGGGACTCCTGTGGCCAGGTTTAAGCAGGCCCGTGGCTGGCTGGGAGCTGTTTATTTTGGGTTAACTAATGTTCTCCAGCTATATTTACCTTGTGAAGCTGCTTGCAATCTGATCTGATCTGATCTCTCTGGGACTCAGCTAGGGGCCCTGAGTCGCCTGCCAGATTCCACGAGGCCCCCCTGACTTTACTCTCCCCACCCATGGGGAGATTTCCCAAGCAGGAAGCTTTCTGGAAAAGGCAGCGACCTCTATTCCTGCGAACAGTTTTCATCAGGATCCATGGTTTATGCCAGCTGTTCTTTCAGAGCCCCATGGCTCTGAACTTGGTCTTTAATGTGGGAACAGTACACACAGCCAGTCTGCATGGTCGAAGTTCCAGGAATTGTAGGGTCCGGCGAGGGCGATGGGGTTTCTTCCGGAGCATAGTAGCAGGCCCCTTCCTCTTCCTTAGCTAAGTGTGCAGACTGAGCCACCCAGCTTCTCCCCAGCCCAAGAGCTGGGGGAGGGCTGGCCAGTTCTGGTGGCCCCAGACCAGGTGTGTCCCAACAGCTGCTTCTGACCCTGGAGCCTATGGGTGTGACGAATGGTGTGGAAAGGGTAGTCTCTGTCATGCTGATATGGCCATCTGGCCAGATGTGGTTGAGGGCCCAGAGTGGGGGTCTGGTCTCTCTCCCACCCCGAAAGGTAGAACATGGAAACATGGGGTCAGCTCTCGTTAGCCTGAGCTCAGGGTGTCCAGGAGCTATTTCTCTTCCACTTCAAGCCCTGTGTTTTCATTTTCAACTAAGATTTATTGAGCACCTCCTGTGGGCTGGCCTTGTGTTAAACAATATCATATCAGGACCTCATTTAATGTCTTATTCCATCTGGGCTTTTATAACAGAACACCACAGACTGGTGGCTTATAAACATTTATTTCTCACAATTCTGGAGGCCGGAAGTCCAAGATCAGGGTGCCCGGAGATTAGATATCTGGCAAAGGCCAGCTTCCTGGCTGATGGACAGCACTGTCCTCACATGGTTGGGAGGCAAGGGAGCTCTGTGGGGTCTTTTTTATAAGGGCGCTAGTCCTGTCATGGGGTCTCCACCCTCGTGACCTAATCACCTCCCAGAAGCCCCACCTCCTAACACCATCACATCAGGGGTTAAGGTTGCAAAGTATGAATTTAGAGGGGACAGGAACATTCAGTCTATAATAGCAACCATGTGAGGGAAGCTGTCCTGTTACCCGCTTTGCACACGGGCTTCAGGGCCAAGTGGACTTGAGTTCACATCTCCCGCTCAGGGGCAGTCTGACCCTTGGGACAGCCGACCTACCTCTCTGAGCCTCAGTTTGTAAAAGAATAATGATGATGTTACTAATAATCATTGACACTTTATTAAGCTTATTATATACCAGGTCTTGTCCTAAGGGCTTTATATTTGCTAATTCATGAATCCTCAGAACAATTATAAGAAGTAGGCCCTCCGGGGAAAAAATAAAATAAAAATAGGAAGTAGGCCCTTAATTTATAGATGCAGAAGCTGTAGCACAGAGAAGTTGAAATACTTGTCCAAGGTTACCAACTTTGTAAGTAGAGGAGCTAATTCACGCTTCAGGCTACACGGAGGGAGAGATACCGGGTAAGGTTACAGATTGAGAATGTTACCTGTATATGAACCCCCTTCTGCTCCCAGTGCCCAGCTCTGGGCCTGACACACCTAATGGGTCCAGACATTTCCAATGAGGGAATAAATAGCCAGTGGACCTGGGACAGCCAAGCAGCAGGCTCTCCTGTTTGTCCCTTCTCCGGTTTCAGGTTCCGGGGCAACAGGCCAAAACAGGAAGAGGAAGTACTGGGGGTGGGGAGGTAGCAGGAGGCACCCACCACTAGAGGATGCGTGCCCCGCTTTTCCAGTGTAGGCAGCCCTGGGGACAGACCGCAGGGCTTCCGGATGTGACTTTTAATTCACTGTGCCCTGGTGGCCTGCCCTGATGCCCCATATCCCTCACCAGCATGTACTAAGAATTGTCAGAGCTGACATTAGGCCACCAATGGTCTTAAAAGCAGTCAAAATCCTAATGACACTGCTCCAGATTTATATGAACTTGAAACATTTTGTAAACTCCTAGGCCGAAAAGTTCATAGAATCATCAATTGTAGAGATTCCAAAGCAAAAGTCTGTGAATCCCATTGAAAGTGTCTGAAAAGTTTTATGACTATTCCTGGGTATTCTGAGGATATCTGTTATTGTCACCAGAGTCTCAAAGGTGTCGGACCGCAAGTCAGCTCTAAATTGTACTTACCCCTACACCAGGAGGTTAGAAACCAACCTCAAAGGATTTCACATAGAGACAGTAGCTTTGAGGATGAGGTTTCTAAACTTAGTAATAATAATAAAGCTTACTTTCACTGAGGGTTTACTTTGTGCCAGGCAGGCACTCAAGTATTTTACTTGGGATTAACTTAAGTTAATCCTCATAAAAATCCTGTCAGCCATGTCTCATTATTTCCATTTTACAGACAAGGAAACTGAGGCCCAGAGAGTTAGAGGGACTGCCCAGAGTCATAGTCTAATAAAGGGCAGAGGAGTTAGGATTCAGAGGCAAGCTGCCTGGCTCCTAACCACTGCCCCACACAGCCTTTCCCGGCCATAGGAAGGGTGCAGTAGAACAAGAAATGAAAACAAACAGGGCCCAACATTACAGGCGAAAGGAGAGTTGGTGGGGAAGGAAGGAGCCTACCGCCCTCCCCAGGAGTCTGGAGGGGTCAGGGCAGCCTGGCACGTACATACATAGCGAGCACTTAATGAAGGGTCACTGTCCTTCACGGTATTGCCATCATTGCTCTCTGCCCCAGGCCCTGGCAGTATGCCTGCCACCCGCTGCTCCTGGCGCAGATCTGATGAGCTGGCTCCTTCATATGGGGGTGATTTGCAAGGCCCAGGTAAGAAGCAGCGGGTGGTGAGCCCAGAGTATGCCCCTGCTGACCCCGGATCCACAGGTCTCCAGGAACTGGGGAGCAGCTAGTAAGTCAGCCCTGGGGCCCTGAGCCCAGAGCTGGGCCTGGGGAGGGAATGGCCCCAGGGCTGTCCCACCATCTCTTCTGGGAAGCGTCCTGTGGTTCCTTGTTGGTTGGCATACTGTGTTCTTAGACAGGGCCTGGGCGTGGCCTGGGAGGGCCTTCATCCCTACTCTGGGGCCAACAGGGGGACTGGTAGGTGCTTGCTTTTTTTTTATGCAAACCTTTTTTTAATCGTAGTCAGACGGACATAAAACTTACCATTTAACCATTTGTGGCAGTTGGTTTTTAATTCCTGGCTGGGTGGTAACAGCAGTGGTGACTATTTGGGAGGTGTTTGCCATGTACCAGGAGCTCTCGTTTAGTTGTTAAAATAATCTTTACGAATTAATATGATATCCCTATCTTACAAAAAAGAAAGTTGAGGCTCAGAGAGATTCAGTCCTCGACTTTCCCAAGGACATGCTGCTGGTGAGCAGCAGAACTGGGATTCGAATCCAGGCAGCCTGCTTTTGCCACCAGTACTTTCTGCCACCTCTCAGCCCCGAAGCGGGTGGGTCTTGTTATCCCTATTATACAGATGTGGAAACTGAGGCTCAGAGAGGTCAAGTGACTTGCCCAGGGTCCCAGAGCTTGACAGGAGGAAAGCCTCTGTGAGCTGTGACCATCCTGGTGCTCAGCCCACTCTGCCCTAACCCCCAGGTGGCGATGGTGGAGGTGCAGCTGGACGCCGAACACGACTACCCGCCAGGGCTGCTCATCGCCTTCAGTGCCTGCACGACAGTGCTGGTGGCGGTGCACCTGTTCGCGCTCATGATCAGCACGTGCATCCTGCCCAACATCGAGGCCGTGAGCAACGTGCACAACCTCAACTCGGTCAAGGAGTCGCCCCACGAGCGCATGCACCGCCACATCGAGCTGGCCTGGGCCTTCTCCACTGTCATCGGCACGTTGCTTTTCCTGGCTGAGGTCGTGCTGCTCTGCTGGGTCAAGTTCTTGCCTCTGAAGAAGCAGCCGGGCCAGCTGCGGCCTACCAGCAAGCCCCCAGCCGCAAACGTCAACAATGGCAGCACTGGGGGCATCACCCCGGGCCAGGCCGCCGCCATCGCCTCCACCACCATCATGGTCCCCTTCGGCCTGGTCTTCATCGTCTTTGCCGTCCACTTCTACCGCTCATTGGTCAGCCATAAGACGGACCGACAGTTCCAGGAGCTCAACGAGCTGGCCGAGTTCGCCCGCTTGCAGGACCAGCTGGACCACAGAGGGGACCACCCCCTGACGCCCGGCAGCCACTATGCCTAAGCCCTCCCGGGCCTGGGCACATCCTCGCTTTGGCCTTAGGCCCTTCCCCACGATCTCATCCTGCCCCAGCCTCAAGGACAGCCTGTGCAGGGGGCTCGGCTTTTGTCAGGGGGCAGAGAGTGGAGGGGAGAGGCTCTTTTTTTAAAGAGAAATTGTTGCACTTTGAAACTTTCCTCTAAGAAAATAAGCACTTCCTGTTCTTCCAGCTCCAGGTTCACCTCCTATTAGGAGGCCACCAGTGGGAGCCAGAGCGGGGACAAATGCTCCCTTTGTCTTTCCCTCCTCCCCCATGCCACCTGGATGCTTCCTGTCTTTTCCGTCTTGACCGCCCCCCTAGTTCAGCGTCGAGTGTGTGCGTGTGCGTGTGTGAACACATAAATATACTCATAAGGGACACCTCTCGTGTCTGTATTTGTTGGGTCTGGGCTGCCTCGTGTTATGTCTCTTGGTGCCCCAGTCAGGTGAGCCTCTAAACAAATTGGTTTTTCACCATTTTGAGAAATTTCGAATCTACAGAAAAGTCGCATGAACAATAACTGAAATATGTAGTCAGTTCTTGTTATTCACGGTAGTTCTATAAAGTCACCGTGAACGTGGATTAGTGGATGCTGAACTACCAGTCTTACAGAAAACACGGAGTGACGTTCCTACGAGCCTCTGGTCACAATATTTTTGTTAAGTGATCCGTACGCAACTGTTCTATGTATGTTTCTGTTTAAAGACACCTTATTTAATATATGGTGTTGAGCCATTACCATTGAACTCAGGGCCAACAGAACTGTCACTCATCCTTAATGAAGCTTACCTACCTGACACAGGCATTTTCTCCAGGAGGCCGCATCGTAGCCTTCCCACACTCAGGAACACTAGACGGCACTTCAGCACTACGCTTGAGGGCCGTTTTAAACAGCAAAATTAACAGAAAGCACAAAATGAAAAACATGGCACCGAATAGACCATGAAAAGGATACTTGTTGATAGTGTGACAGATGAAACAAGAAGGCAGAGTGTCTCCTTGTTCGGCCTCTGCAAGCAGGCACATTTACAGACACCGAAACCATGATTAACGAGGAGGCCTGGTGTGTTTCCGCCGAGCCGTGTGCATTGGCTGCAGGTGCTGTGACCCTTCAGGTCTACGTACTTCCTCCTAAGACCAAGGACGTTCCCCTGCATAACCACAATTTAGTGATCAAATTCAGATTTGCCATTGATACAATACTACCATCTACTAGAACGTTCATGTTCGCTTTCCTGTTTGCCCCACACGTGTCCCTAACAGCAGTGTGACCTTTCCATCCAGGATCACGCGTTACATTGAGTTGGAACAGCTTCCCTTTTCCCTCTGTTACACTGACATTTTCGAAGCGTCCAGGCCTATGGTTTTGTAGAATGTTGCCTCAGTCTGGTTTCTCTGATATTTTGTCATTATTACAGTCAGGTCGTGCGTTTTGTCAGGAATGTTTGTCTCCATGTTGCAGATAACAAAATTGATGCCCAGGGAGGTAAAGTAATTGGCCAGAGTTAGAACCTGGGAAGCCTGGCTCAGCGCCTAGGCGCACTCAGAAATCTTAAGTGGGCGGATTCTGGCTTTGCTTAAAGAACTGGAAGAGCCAGCAGCAGTGCTGGGCCCACCTCCTTACAGAACAGCTGAGTCGCAGCCACCCTCCTCCCCAGGACCTATGTTTGCCACAGTCTGCACTGCTCCCTCTTGTCTCACACCAAGCCAGCCTCATCTGTTACTTGTCTGGACCCCATGGGCCTTTGACTTTGAGAGCTCTGTCTGTCCCAGAAACCCAATACAGAAAGTGGTTTTATAAACATAAAGTACTCAGGCTGAAGTGAAAGTTGGTCAAGGGCAGGTGTAGCCCTAAGGTCTTGTCCTTCTGTGCACACATGGTCGTGGACAACAGCAGCTTTTTGAGCCAGGTGGGGAAGGGGACCCTCCTTTTTCCTATCACAGCTTCCTATTCATCCTGCATCATAAGTACCACAGTCCACCCCTTCCCTGTCCCTAGATGTTCCTCTGGACCAAGTAGGGAGGGAATAGCCAGGCGCCCGTGTGAAACCCTCTTCTGCTCCTCAGAAAAGACAAAAGCACCTCCCATGCATTCCCCTAAGAGATCCACCTCCCAGCTTCTGCAGAGACCTGGGATCCGGCTGGAATAATTTCTGGGTCATGACTCTGTAGTCTTAGGTTTTCTTTCTTAAACTTACTTGAACTCAAGGATCACCAAATTAGCTTGCAAAATGCAGCCGTCTATGCCCCTCCCGCCCCTGGTGTGTCTGGAGTCTAATTTTTAACAAGTATGCCAGGTGCCCTTGAACCCAGGTAACTTCAGGAAACACAGGTAGTTGAAAACAGTCTCTTTAATGTCAGTTTCATTTACATTTTGAATAGACAGTACATTCATATGGTTCCAAATACACAGCAAAAAGTTGTCTTCCCCTATTTCCAGTTCTCCCAGAGACAACCATTGTTGTCAGTTTACTCCGTTCCCATCCAGAGGGATTTTATACATAAACAAGCACACGCCCCCTACTTTTTCTGAAAAATTGTAGCCTTCTATACACACTGCCACTGTTCCATACTTTAAGAGCAGATAGACCTATGTTTAAATACAGCCACTTTCTAGCTTGGTGACTTGTGAACCTCCCTCTAAAATGGCATTCATAATAGCAGGACACCTCAAGTTGTTGAGGGGCTATGGGAGAGGACACAGGTAAAGCTGTCAGCACAGGGCCTGGCACCCAGTAAATGCTCTATATATCTGGCTAATTCTGCGTCCCAAGGCAGCCAGGCTCAGCTTGCTAGAGTCAGGTATAGACAGAACCACTTGGGTCAGGCGACTCGCTTAAGATTTAGAGGCAGAGAGAACCTCGACGGTCATTGGGTGTTTATTGAGCCTTTACTATGTGCCAGGCACTGGGCACTTAAGCGAGTGGCCTGACCCAAGTGGTTCTGAACATCGCAGTATCTCGGTTACACTGGATGGGGGCTGAATCGTTCTTTCGCGGTGTGTTTACACTTTAGCATATTGAACAGGATCCCCAACCTCTACCCACTAGGTGCCAAGAGCATTCTTCCCTGATGGCCGTCACCACCAAAAGTGTTTCCAGACATCCCACATGTCCCCAGGGAAGAAGGGGACAGGAAATCATTCTTGGATTAGAGCCACACCTCAGTTGACCCTCACAGTAGCCACAACAACGCTAGGTGTTAGTACTTCTATTGTCTTGTATCAGAGGGGAGGAAACCTACAGGACAGAGAGGTTGAGTGAGGTACCCAAGAACACACAGCTAATAAATAAATCGCAAGGGATTCACATCCAGGTAGACTGACTGCAGAGCTCACACTCTTACATAAGAGGCCCTCTTATCTTGCAGGAATGTTGTCTAGATTAGAATTATGCACAGCCCTTCCCAGATGTCTGCTTCACAATTAACCTCAATACATGTTATATTCATTATGATTACATCTGCTAGCAAATCCTCAAACATCCCTGTGAGATCTCTTTAAGTTCCATTTTATAGATGGGACATGGAGGTCACTTGCTAAGGGTCACAAATCCAATAAGTCAGGGGTTCTTGGCCCTGGCTGCACATTAGAATCACCTGGGGAATCTTCTGAAGGCCCTGGCCTCACCCCGGACATGTGAAACTCTGGGCGTGGGACCTAGTCTATAGCTTTTAAAGTTCCCACGGGATTCCAAGATTGAGAGTCCTCCTGTTAGGCCAAGAAGCCAGGTCAGGTTTTAACCCCAAATCTTAGTGACAAATGTGACCAGATAGATGCAGGCTCTTTCCCTCTGGAGCATCTCAGAGCTCAGAGACCTGGAGACACCTCCTGTCTCTTCCCCCAAGGTCAATCCGTGCAGCCCATGGGGACGTCTTTCCTCTTCTCTACTTAAAATCTCTCCCAAGTCTCCCCTGCCCCACCCCAAACCTCATGCCACAGGCCACCGGCTAATGCCACCAGATACTCCTTTATTCTCATGCACTCAGGGATGGGGTCCTAGGATGGAGGCCACAACAAGAGGGTTTCCAAGGCCAGCTAGAGAGAGAAGCACTGGCCTCCTACGGCAAAGAATGGTCCAACGCTGGGAGGAACAAGGTGCCCTCTGAGGGAGCCAAGGGTGTGCCCGGAGTCACCACTCACTCCTCCCGCAGGAGCTGCACCAGTCTGAGCAGTTGGGTGACTTAGGCTTGACTTTCTCCTGCAGCTGTGGCATTCTCTCTGCAGGAGCGAGGGCTTGGTGGGAGCTGGCGTTTCAAAGACACTGTACAACGCCCGCTCCTCGAACCCCACTCACACCCACACCAGGAGGGGCTAGGACTGGATGGGGCCCACTGGGCAGATGTGCAAGTGGAGGCCTGAGGCAAACCACCTTCCTCGAGGGCATTCAGGGGTGAGCCGGCCACCTGACTCCAAGCAGGATTCCTTCCAATAAGCTCAGGGCACAAATGGGAAAACTTGGGCAAGATTGAATGAACTGGTCTTCAGGGAAATGAGTTTTGAAGGAAAGGAACTGAAAAGGATCAGCTAGACTGCAGGAGACAAGAAACCTACCCTCTCCGATTATGCCCCTGAGCCCCTTGGCCGAAGGAGACCCCAGGAGCTGCCTCATCCACATAGAGGGTGACCAGCATGCCTACCCCCTCACCTGGCATCAATCTCCTTCTTCCTGTGTCTTCCTGAACATGGCCAAGGCTTCCTCCAGCAGGCCGTCAGGGTCTAGAACTTTGACCTGGAGGGAAGCAACAGGGGTTGGTTAGAGGAGCATGGAAGTCTCAGGCTGCCAGTTTTATGAGGTGCTGCCTGCTTCTGAGGGTGCTGCCTGCCTTGGAGGCGCTGCTGCCCACCTCGGTGGGAGGCAGTGCTGCTTCCTTTGCGGGGTGCTACCTGCCTCCCTGGAGATGCCCTGACTGAAAACAAAACCTCGTCTGTTCCCTGGCTGAGCTGAGCTGGGCTGGGCTGGGCTGGGTGTGGCTGGGGGGTGCTATTTTTTGTCTCTTTCTGGTTTGGCCAGAGAGCCCTGGTGAGAGCTGCCCACCTCAGGAATGGGAAACTGTGTGGGCTCAGGGGCCTCATCTCGGCCAAAGTCCGTCATCGTGCCACACTTGGCCACGTTGTCCACCCAGAAGCCTTCAAACAGCTGACCGTGGTCCAGGTGGAAGAAACGCCCCGACCCGTTCTTCAAGCCTCGCTTCCAGTAGCCCTCATAGCGGTTCCCATTCTCTGAAAGGACAGGAAGTTGTGGGTGCTGGGCATAGCAAACCGGGCCAGACTGCCAGGCTGGCCCTCTGCCTCTCCCAGGCTGGACGCCATGCCCAACAGGAAGGCAGAAGGAAGCAGAGTTGAATGGTGTGCTCTAGGCTGGTGGGTGGAGTAGAGTCTGGGACAACCGATCTATACACATCAGAGCCCTGGGGTGTCAGCGCCTTCCAGAATCAGACCTAGTTCACAGCTTGCGTCCACTACTTACTTGAACTTGGACAAGCAAGATAGTTTCTTATGTGTAAAAAAATAGCTAATAATATGAATAGGCAGTGTTTTTCAGCACTTACTCTGTACCTGGTTCCACGCTATGTTACTGACCTATTTCCTCGCAAAAACAGCTCTGTGAAGGATGATGGACTGCATTTTATAGGTGGAGCTTGTAAAGTTCAAGCGGTTTGATTGTCTTGCTCAAGGTCACAGAGCTACGAAGCAGGGCAGCGACAAGTTCCAATTTGTAAAAAGCTCACTTTGGTTTCTATGTAGAAAATGGACTAAGTCCTGACACCAGTGGGGGCTTCTCATTACTCCTCCCTCTGCCTGGGATGTTCTTTCCTAGCTCAGTGACTATCCTGCTCCCTCTCCTCCCTCTGTTTTCAGTTCAAACATTACCACCCCCCCCCACCCCGCCACCCCGGCAGGGAGGCATTCCCTGACCTCTGACCCGCAAGTCAATCTAAATAACCCCTGTCCCCAACTCCTGTGTCATCCTCCAACTTGCCTTCCTATATCTAATTCCTTAGCACTCTAACAGACTGTGTCACCTTGAGCAAGCAACCTCTCTGTGCCTCAGTTCATTTGTAGAGTGAGGGCGATAAAAGTACCTATCTTACAGCGTCCCAGTGAGGATTAATGAGCTCAGTGCTGTGTAAGTGTAGGCTATGACTGTTATGACCGTAAGAAAATGTCTTAATTGTTTATATTTATCGCCAGGCTCCCCTGTTAGAGTATAAGCTCCCTGAGGGCAGGGATCTGGTCTGTCCTTCACCTTAACCCACTCCACAGGCATTGCGGGGGCGTGGCCAAGCAGGCTCGGAGGAGAGGGGGCGGGGCGCGGCCCGGTGGGCGGGGCCGGGCGGCGTGGAGGGGCACTCACTCAGGCGCAGCATGCCCTCCCCGTCCGGCTTGTCGTTCCGCCACTGGCCCTCATAGATGTCGCCATTGCTGTAGTACATGCGGCCCCACCCGCTGCGCTGGTTGCCACACCACTCACCCTCGTAATACTCCTTGGGTCCGAAAAACTGGATCCCATAGCCCTGAAAGCACGAAGATATCCCTGTTCACGCCGCCCCCGCTACTAGGAAAGCCCTGTCGTCCTCCCTGGCACCCATGCCACACACCCGGACTTCTCTGCTTCCTCTCTCAGTCCTCCACCCAAGCCGATGGTCGTGTATTGCTAAGTCGCCTGAGGCTGTCCATTTCTGTCTGTCCTTCTGCGACCGCTTTCATGCAGCCCATCATTTCTCCCCTCCTCCCTGGTCCCCCCTCCTCTACTCTCCCATTCTCCCCGCCCCCGCTGCATCCTCCAGTCAACAACAAGAAGGACCTTTACATCGCCCATCTCCCCAACTCTGATGCCTCTGAGAATCAGATCAAAGCTATATATAAACTTTCTCCTCAGAAAAATGAGCATCGGCACCACCATTAACGTCCAACCACAGAGAATCATGGACTCCCAGCAGATCACACTTAAGGAGGTCGAGCCAGCAGCCCAAGTCTCTCCCTCAAAATTCTGATTCTCCTCCGAGGCCCCCACCCCTGTGGGCACACACTCTGCTGACATATCCTTCCCTTTGCTACTTCTGCCTCCTTTGCTACTTCCCTTTCTCTCTTTTCTCTTCCTGGTTAACTCTTTACATCTTTTCGTGTCCCCTCCTACAGGAAGCCTGCCTTGAATGCTCAATGATCTTCCTCTGGGCTGTCTGTGAAACACTCTATCCTAACACCATATTGTATGTAAGCTGTTTATTTGGGGATCTCTCTCCTCACTGGCCAATAAATAAGCAATTTGAGAGCAAAATTCATGAAATCATGAGCTCTACCACTTGCCAGCAATGTGACCCCAGGTAGGCACATCATCTTTCTGAGCTAGTTTCTTCATGGATAAAATGGGAATGATAATAATGATGGTGATGGCGATGGTGATGATGTGAGAGATGAAGGACCATATCTCGTTCCATCAGCAGTTGCTCCATGGCGATACTGTATTTTTATCTGTCTCCATGACCTATGGTGAGGATTCGGGCATTTATGGGTTGAGGACACGCCTCTGGCTGGCTTCTACCTCTGGGTCCTGAGACCTTCCTCTCTTGTCCTATAGCTAAGGGTGTGAACTCAGCTTTCTTGCTCCCACTTTTCCTACACGTCCCTTATCCTCACCCGACAGAAGGAGGATTCTCAGAAAGGGCTGCTCAGGGAAAAGAAAGCCAGGAAATGAGAGAGGGGAGGAGAATTCACCCCCATACAGCCTGGCTGGCTTCTTATAGCCACAGGGTGTCACAGGCTCCTCCTTGAGCCTTCTCCTCTGGCTTCCTGTTTCCTGAGTTTTGTTCTGAGAAGCCTTGATGATTACCCCACCCCTTCCTTCTCCTACCCACACAGTACCCCTGTTCTCCTCCCTTCAACACCTCCCTTCTCCCAGGCCTCTATTCTTGCTCTCCCCACACACACACACACACACTGTCAACACACAATACACACACATAATAACACAGCTCGTTGTTGGGCTCATGATGGCCGACACCCCAGGGCATGATGAGAACAACTCACCGATTTCTTATCGCCTTTCCACCAGCCCGTGTATACTCTCCTGTACTTTCCTGTCTCTTGATCGGGAAGGCTGAGGGTGCCATAGCCATCTCGCTTCCCAAACTTCCAGTCCCCCTCATAGACGGCTCCTTTCTTCTTCCAGATCTTTGTTCCTTTTCCTGATGACACACAGATGGGCCAGTACTGCAGACATGGTCGCCACGGGGCTGGGAGAGTTGCTGGGGGGCAGTTGCTAGGTCTGCCTAGGCCTCAGGGGCCCCTAGACTTGGTAACTCTTGAGGGCTGGGACAGGGTCTGTGCCTTGTCTCTAGACCCCCAGCACCTGGGAAAAACCCAAGAAAGTTCCAGTTTCTACAAATAGTGGTTCTCCAGCCCTTTGCCCTGAAGCCAGACTGACATAGCAAACCCAAGTAGAAATCTGCCCCTTCAGCATTTCGGCTTCATCTCTTAATAATATGGAATGGATATGCCACATGGCCAGGGTTTGGTGAACAAAAGGGGGCTACTTTGGCAAGCTTGACAAGCTCGATACTTAAAAATAACCACAAAGGATGTTTTGATCATTAAAAAAAATCCTAACTGAGTGAATTATGGTGGGAACTCTCATCCTAAGGCCTGTATGATAGATGAATCCCTACCTCGAACAAGCCCTATCCATTGTTCGTGTGCATCTAGGATAACATACTTAAGATGTCAAAACAGTCTCCTCCAGACTCTGATGTGGAGCAAGACAACCTCAATATTCCTCGTTATTATCTTTCACCTGCATACCTCTGTAAACTGTGTTCATGAAATGTTAACTATCCTGCAGCCACCCATGTAAAAGAAGTATGTATCTCCATTTTAATTTTTTTATCTAATCCTAGAGATTTCCCCGCTTTGCTTTCTCTCACCTTAATCTACCACCAATGGCTTTCATGCACCTGACTTACATCTTCTCCTTTGATTCTAATGTATCAAATAAGCTGCAAAACTACCATTCTCAGGAGCGTTTTCTCAGTCCCCTGAAATTTTGCTTCCTGGACTAGCCTCAAAACCCTTGGCTCATAATAAACTCTTTCTTTAGGTTCGGAATTTCTTTCATTGACAGTTTCTAGAAAATGTTCTGCATGTTTCTTCGGTTCTCTTGAACACACCTGGAGACCCATCTCATACTATTCCAGCCCTTTCTGTGTCCTCCACTCCCACCTTCCACAGACTGCCATCCAACCACTATGGCCTCCGTGCTGTTCCTGGAACCCACCAGATGTAATTCTACCTCAGGACCTTGGCATCTGCTTGTTCCTTGACCTGGAATGTTCTTCCCCAAATACTCACTCACTCTACCTCCTGCAAATCTTTGCTCAAATCTTATTAAGTTGGTCCAATGAGACTATTTTCCTGCGGGATAAAGGCAAAACTTACCATAGCCAGGGAGGCTCTAAGTGCTTGGCTCTCCTGACCTGCCCACTCTCTCCTCTTGCTCTCCCTGCTCCAGCCCCACTGGCTTCCAGTCTATTCCTTGAACAAGACCTAATACCGCACAGCATCCCTGCACTGTGATCCCATGTCTAGAAGACATGCCCCTCTGCCTAGCTAATCATTCTGATTCTCCTGGGCTCAGCTCAAATGTCACTCTCTGACTATGTTCTCGTGGCCCCTTTCGTGTCCCTCTCTGGTCCCCTCACAGCCTGATGTCACTACTATTAGCCATGTGACCTTGAGTAAGTCACTTCCTCTCCCTGAATCTGAGTTTCCTCATCTATAAAATGGGTTATTACCTATCGTGCAGGTTCTCTGTGAGACTGGAAGCTCCCTGTGGTTGGGATCATGCCAGATGCCCAGTCCAGGGCCTGGCATGGACTAGGAGCGCCAGTGAGCATTAGTGGGGTGAATGAATGAGAATCTGGAGAACCACCAGAGCCACTCCATCCTGGCCTTGCATGATGACTTTTTATTTTAATCTCTTCCAGTCTGCATATACCACAGCAACTCATTTCAGCTTGGGCGAAAGGCGCGTCTTGAAAGAGGTGGGGTCTGGCCCTTGAGTTCCTGACAGGTCTTTCTGCAGCCCCAGCCCCTACAGCTCTATGCCTCCAGGGGGTGAGGGGCAGCGGGACTCACACAGGAGAAGAGCTCAGAAGGCCACAACAGCCTACAAGAGCATATTGCAGGTGGGGCAGCCGAGATCCAGAGAATAAGAAATGACTTACCCAAAGTCAAACAGCTACTCAGCAGTAGAACTAGGCTCAGAACTTCAGGGTCCTGACTCCTAGTCCAGGGCCCTGTCTACACCACATGCTGCCCACAAAGACTGAAGCATACAGCAGGCATCTGTAACCACACACAGAGCTCTGAGCAGCCACATAAAGCCTGGCCTTTAAATCAGTGCTGAGAATGGGTGTCGTGTCACACACTGGGTGGGGTCAACTTCGGAAGGCTTTTCGGACAAGGAA
This sequence comes from Pteropus medius, assembly GCF_902729225.1. Lineage (NCBI taxonomy): Eukaryota > Metazoa > Chordata > Mammalia > Chiroptera > Pteropodidae > Pteropus > Pteropus medius. The sequence goes on along the minus strand of NW_024348242.1, from coordinate 5,068,272 downwards.
GATTCTGAGTAGCATCCCTACCATGCTCAGCTCTCAGGGAACATTCCAGATGTTTCCCCTTCTGCAAAGACCTTGGGCTACACACTTGATAGATAGCATCTCTTATCTTTACAGGTAGGTATTATTTCAATTTTACAGATCGGGGAACTGAGGCTGAGTGGTATAGTGATCACTCGAGATCATAGTTGGTGGCACTGAGATTCTGGCCCAGATTCATGGGCTCCAAAGCACTTCCTCACGCAGGAAGGCAGGAGAGAAGTGGTTAAGAGCATAGAATCTGGAATCGCCAGATTGGAGTGAGAAGTCATGCCGCCTTTTTTAAATAAAAACTTTTTTTTCTTCACCGTTTAATTTGTGTCACAAGTACTCCTGTGCCCCCTGCTGGTTAGACCCAGAGCCCAGTCCAGTTAAAGTCGGAGCCCCCAGCTGCTTGGGGAGACCGGGTCCTCCCTCACTGCCTATTGGTCAGACCCCAGATCAGGGCTGAGTTTGAAGACCAGAACCCCAACTGCAAGCTGGTTTCTGCGGTCCGCGTTTCCCTCTTGCTAGCCAGCCCTGTGCTTGGCCCAGGTCTCAGAGGGTAGGGACTGAGTTGGAGTCCCCAGACCCCCAGCTGTGGCTAGGGTTGGTGTTTCAAGACTGCGTTGTGCCCTGCTGGTCCCTGAGACCTTCTCTCATCTAAAGTCAGGGCCGAATTCCTTTCCAGAGCCCGCGGCATGTGGAGGCCCCTGGATGATCCAGGTCATCATTCGCCCCTTGGAAGGCGCCTCAGAGACACGTCTTATGTCCTGACTCTTAGGACCCTGACTCCTAGTCCATAACCCACGCTCACCACTGGAGCCCCCGAGGGTCCCCCACTCACCGTGTTTCATGTTGTCTTTCCACTCGCCCACATAGCAGTCGCCATTGACAGCATACACCTGGTGCCTCAGTCCATTCTTCTGGGCCTTCTGGTCCCATCCCTTCCACAGAGGCTCTGACTTTTGCGGGCACTTGGAGATAGGCATGTTGGCTGCTTTTGCAGGGCCAGAGGGTGCTGGCAAAGGGTTGGGGACATCAGGGGCTCAGCATGCCCTGCGTTATGCCAGCGTTCTGCGGCTTCCTGGGGAGGCACCTGTCTGAGCTCCAGTGCGTGAGTCATGTGTGTTCTGGGTCCCTGGGGCCGAAGAGCTGCCCTCAGAGGGGATCCTTCTGTGCTGGGCTGACCCTCGGCCGTCCCCTCCCTTGCTTCTCCATGGGCCCCCTGGGGGGAGGGGTCTGATGACACAATTGCTGTGGAACCCAGGGAAACCAGTACAGCACTTGGGTTTGTGATGGCATTAGGAAGAATCTGCCCTCGGGCAGGGGGTGACAGTCACACATTTAATAACCAGGATGACCAATCAGAGTGGATGCTGGCCCTAAGGCTAGAGCTTGACCTGGAGCCCCCAGTGGTGAGCACTGGGACCCACTTCAGGGGAGTGAGAGTTGGGGTACCCAGGCTGCTCTGGGCTGGCAGACAACTGCTATGGCACCTCCCACAGGGACACCCCCTTACACACACACGGGCCTGGCACCCAGCACTTTAGCCCTCTTGGTTCTGTGTCACCTGTCAGGTGGATAGGAAGGTGGAAAATCCCAGAGGCTGGCTTTGCAGGGATTTGCAAGCTGTCAGGAGAGCCCACAAAGATATTGCCTTCAGGGTGACCAAGTGTCCCCGCATGCTCAGGACTGAGGGGTTTCCTAGAGTCTTGGACTTGCAGCACTAAAACTGGGACAGTCTCAGGCACACCAGGATGACTGGTCACCCTTCTACCTCTGACCTCTCATCACTGCCTGGGCACCCGACCTGTCTGCCTCATCACCTGGTTTTTCCACCAGACCCGGGGCTCTCCTGCCCGCCCTTCCTGGTGGGGTTGTAGAGAGACTTTGAGTGTCTAGGGCCTCTCCCCTCACTGTGTGCTTCATGTCCCCAGTATAGATGTTCCTGTCTTTCTGTCTGTCTCCATGGGGCTTGTACAAGGTGATAAAGATGGTCCCCTCTAAAGCTGGGGATCCCTGTTCCCCTTCAGCAAAAATCATCTATTCTGCTCCATGGATTGGGGGAATAC
>NW_024348242.1:4983843-5064041 GCF_902729225.1 Pteropus medius | reverse complement strand
TTTTCCTCCAATTTTTAAGTGAAAAATTTAAACGCACAGAAAAACATATCTCATAATACAACGAATACCTGTTACATAACCTCGGCCTGAATTCGACAATTATTACGTTGCCATCTTTGAAGTCCAAGAAGTTTTTGTGTTTTTTCCCTGCCATTTCTCTAAGACCTAGGAGAAATGCCTGGCACGTAATAGTTGCTCAATAATTCATCAAGCGAATGAGTGAATGGAGTCCTTTAGGGACTCTTGCTGCAGGAGTCACTGGTCCTCGGGTTGAAGACTGCTGCTAGAGGCAGCAGAATCTCCAGGCCCAGGTGTGGAAACAGTATCGTGCCCAGGAGTATGCAGCTTGCCCCAGCCGTGTGCCCAAGGGGCTGTGTCCTCCTGGAGGGACTGCTTTTCCTGATTTTCACAAAGGAACAGTATGCGCTAGAGGCAGCCTTCTTGGGGGGGCGCCTTCCTCTTGCTGTACAGAAGCATTCCTGTCTTGCCCCAAACTGTATTCTCTCTCTGCGTCATTCCATGCTGCACCCCCAATGTCTAGCATTGTCCTGGCAGAGAGCATGCACTTAATATGGCTTCATTGAATAGAAGAATGGTAAGTGTGTTGATCATTGGCCTTTGTCCTCAGATCCATTGTCAGTCCTTGTCCTTCTCTGTTCGATTTGTTTGGGGAAGGGGTTGGGGGTTGGGCTGCCTCCTGCCGGCTGCGTTTCTCAGGCCTCTGGTCACTTGACTTCCAGCTGCATTTAGCCAATGAGAGATACTGGCAGGAGACTGAGTGGCAGACAGGTGAGAGGAAGAAGCTGGGGTATTTCTTCCACCTCTCTCTTCCTCCAGTGGTGTCTTTGGCAGATAGTGCATCTCTTGCCACAGAGGTCTGGCCTCTGGGCTCTGTCACAAGTCCTCCTCCTGTCCCTCCATTCCTAGGTATGGTAGTGGCTTCCTCAGTTGCTCATATTGGAACTGTCTTCTCCCCTGGTGTTCCGTTGGTGCCTCCAACACCTTTGTAACTACCTGTAAAATCCCTTCATCCAACTACCTGGCGTGGAGTTTGGTTTTTCACCTGGACTCTGAATGATGGAGTAAGTGTGGTCAGGTGACCAATAATATCAAAAATGTGTAACTTGCTAACCGGCTGGTGCAGGTGACCCGAGACTGGGGACAGCAGACACTGTTGGTGCCCACCCCGATCCTTTCAACCCCTCTTACCTCTTCTGTGTGCTCATCTTCAGGGTTCTCTGTGCTTTGCTTCTTCCATCTGCAGTTCCTCCGAGGACTGACTCTGAATGCCTGGAGCTGCTTCACTGTTTGGGCAGAGAACTGGAAGTGACTGGGAACTGATGCCCCCTTTAGGGTGGCCCATGGATAATGACCCATACAGAAATGTGGCTTCAATACTGAACGAACTCAGGTGCAATTTTTCTTCTTCTTCTTCCTCCTCCTCTTCCTCCTTCTTGTATGTGTGTGATTCTTTTCGTTGATTGTGGAAATACATACATATCATAAATGTTACCATTTTAATCATTTTCAAGTATTCAGTTCAGTAACATTACCTATATTTATAATATTGTGCAACCATCACCACAATCCATTTCCAGAACTTTTCATCATCCCAAACTGAAATTCTTGTGCCCATTAAATAGTTAACTCCCTACTCCCTTCCCCACCAGCCTCTGGTACCCTCTGTTCTACTTTCTGTCTTTATACATTTGTCTATTGTGGTGCCTCATATAAATGGATTCATACAATATATGTCAAAATGTAATTTTTGTTCCAATAGGTTCTCCTTCATTGCCTTTTTCTTCACTCCCATTAGAAAGGGAATTTGTTCTGATTTCCACACTTATCATATCACTTGTAGTTAATTTGTTGAGTGTATCTCTCTCTCTCTCTCAGTAGATGATAATTAATGGACACAGAACTTCCACAATGTATCTTTTTGCTTTACTCAAGTTTCTTTTGGTGGCAAGTAGAGACACCATCTCATACTACACAGTAAAAGTAATTTATTAAGGATACAAAAGTGTTGGAAAGCTGTCAACAGAAAAGCTCTCTCTCCCTTTCATCATTCTCATTCTGTGAATCAGCTTTCTCATGCTCATAGCGGAAAATGGCTGTCCCTTATATCACTTCAAAATTATTGGCCCTTTCCGAATACCAATCCCAAATTCCTGAGTGGCCTAACTAGGGTCCAGAGTCGCTCCTGGCCAGTCACGCTGCTGACACTGTGTGGTTCTCCTCATGACACTTTCTTCTCCTCCTCAGGTACCTGGCCAGCAGTCTCAGCCACATAGGTAAAACTGTCCCTTGGCTTGTGGCCTGTCAAGAGCTGCCCTGATGCCTGTTGAATGACGCCTCGTGGCCTAGCATCTTCTCTCTCCCTAAGCCAGGCTAAGATACAGTCATAAGCCTCAATCGCACCACCGCGAGGAGCCCATTCGTGGCCCCTAATTAGACCCTGGTTCAGTTGAAGGCAGGACTGTAGCCTAGAGAAGACTCTGGGGTAGGTTAAGGCTCATCTGTATCTGCAGGCCAACTGGAAGGACAGGTCACAAATCTACGAGATTATTTTCCCTATGGAGTCAGCATCCAGTAGCATTATTCACAAACCCCTCAGTAGATGCTATGGGCTGGCTACCCACCAGTACTGAAGTGTCAGGAAAATCAAAATTGAGGACTCCTGTCCCAAATACTCTTCTGATAATTACCTGCCAGATTTCAGTGACTACAATTTGGCTAGGTTCCTCTCAAGGACATTGTTTGCACCTTGAGGTGAAGGAGTTTCTCCTGTGTGGTCTATCAAAAGATGAATGGATAAGCAAAATGTGCTCTATCCATACAAGGGAATATTATTCAGCCATAAAAAATGAACGAAGTACTGATACCTGCGACAACATGGATGAACTTCGGAAATACACTGAGTAAAAGAAGCCAGCACAAAAGGCCACATAGGTTATGATTATGCTTACAGGAAATGTCCAGAGAAGGCAAATCTACAGAGACAAAAATAGATTAGTGGTTGCTTGTGGGCTGGGGGGGAGGGGGAGATAGGAAAGTGACAGTTAAAAGGCAGAGTTTCTTTTTGCAGTGATGAAAATATTTTAGGGCTGACTGTAGTGATGGTTACACAACGCTGTGAACGGACTAAAGGCCACTGAACTGTGCACTTTAAATGGGTAAATTGTGTGGTAATGTGAATTCTCTCAGGAAGGCTTTACAGTCTCTGATGCAGGACGAGCGCCCCCTAGGGGCTCTGAGATTTCCAGAGCGAGTCACAGCCACCTCTATTTTTTCGAGACTTCTGCTAAATTAAAAATCAGAAAAATGTCTAAAGTGGGTAACAAAGTGTGACAAAGTCTTGTTTAAATTTTTATTGAAATGTAAAATACATATAGAAAACTGTATCAGTGCATACCTTGATTTTTGCAAACTGAACGCACCCTTGTCTGGGACTGTCTTGGGAACAATGCCAAAAGTCTAAATTTGAGTCCCTTCGAATATATGAGGCCAATTTGAATGAATCTGTAGGGCCTTTCTTTTCTCCTTTCTCTCCTTTCCTAATCTCTAGGCTTATGCCATAAGTGAAGTGGCTATTTATATGAAAATTCAAACTAAAGAAAAATAAAAATTCAATTCCTCAGTCACGCTAGCCACATTCCAGATATTCAGTAGGCACTTGTAGCAATTGGCTAGCATATGAGACAGAGCAGATACAGAACATTATCATAGAAAGTTCTACTGAATGCACTGCTTCTGAGATCTCCACTTCCTATTCCTTCCTTAGAAACTTTCCTTTTAATTTTCTCTCTCCATCCCAACCCTCTTTCTTTTTCTGTTTTTAATTGTCAGAAGAATGCTCTGTCAGAACCTAACATAATGTCTGCAGAGATAAGCCTGTGGAAATTACAGTGTTCGAAAATAGCTGTGAGGCAAAGAAATACAGTTCATAAATCATCTTAAGGAAAAATGCACAGCCTCACCAGCAATTAAAGAAATGAAATTTAAAATGACCCTTCCATACTATTACATACTGTCTAGACTAGGAAAAATGTGCGAAAATAATGGACTGTGATATTGGCACCACTGCACACTCTAGTCATCCTGGCAATAACGTATTTCCTCCTGAAGAACCATCTGGAACTGTTACAGGCACTATAAAACTGTTTTCTGACTGAATAATTTTGCCTGATAGTTATGTATGTATGTATGTATGTATGTATTTAATAGATTGTTGGTGTGAGACGTAGCATTGGCACTTTACATACTTTTCCAAAAAACGTACTTTTCACAACAATCCTATGAGGTAGGTAGGAATCCTTATCTGCATTTTTTTTAAATCGGCACACTCTTAAGACTCACAGATGTTAGGTAGGATATCGAGAATAAAGGAGCATGAAAGTAGCTGAGCCAGGATTCAATCTCAGACCTCTTGACCTAAGAAGATCTGCCCAGAACACCACTTTACCTCTGATTTCTGAAAATTGCCTCCAACGGCATGGTACCATGGGGCGAGGGAAGAAATTTACACAAAAATATACAAATCAAGGTAATTATTACAAAAGGCACAACCGGCAAATGCACACAGGAGGCAATGTAAATTGGGCCTGGCACACTAGTAGGCTCTCAATAAACGCTCTATTCTTTTAAAGCAATTCGTTGAAAACGGCTCTGGCCCTTTAAAAGTCAGAGGCGGGTTAAGAGAGAAAGGAGGCGGGTCACGATGTGACGTAAAAAGCTCTTGCCTCATTTAAATGAGCATGCGTAGAGGCTCGCCTTCTTGCGCCACGTTCCTGCACTTAGTGCGCATGCGCTGCCCGAACCGGGGAGGCTCTCGGCTCCGCCCGCCTATTCAGGTGGGCGGAGGCCGTCGCGTGAATTCGGTGAGCCTACATTCTCCCGCGCAATTACCGAGCCCCGCCCCCTTTCGCGCATGCGCATACATCAGCACTAGCTCGAGAGATGGATGGATGGCTCCTGGAGTTGCGCCTGCGCTCTGGATGGCCTTGCCGGAAGTGGGCGGGATCCGGGCCAAAGCCGAAAGGGCGGCGGTAGAATTGCGGTAAAGGTGAGTGTAGCTGAAATTTGGCAGCTGTCTCAAATGCCACGCTGCAAAATTACTAAATCTACGCATTTGAAGACCGGAATATGAGCACAGCGAATTTTCCTGTTCCCTAAATTTTCTCTTTCCCCATGAATTCTTAATTTCTAGAAGACTTAAAGACTCAAGTCTTGAAGTTGTGTTTGGAGGACAGGTTCTCGCCCGCATACACATAGTAGTCGCTAGGAAGATGGAGCCAGCACAGACCACAAGTCTGCACAGAGTTAAGTGTGATTTTGTGTCATAAATGTATCAATGCTTTGGACGCCCCTTCGTGTCGGTTCATCCACCTTATAAACATTCCGGTGCAAAGTATATTATGTTTTATATATGTACACGGTGCCGAGTGCTGGAGATTCAAAGATGAATTATAATTCAGCCCCTGCCCTTGAAGAGTGAACGCTAGGGGGAAGGACTGTGGGGTCCAGGGATAGGAACAGCCTGGGCAAGGTCTTGGGGGTGGAATGATAGTGTAAAGACTGGAGACTGTCTTGATTTAAACGGAAGGGTGCCATCGAATAACCTGGGAGGCGTGTCCTAGAGTAGGGCAGACTGGGAGTGAGGAGGGCTAGATGCCAAGCTGAGGGAGCTTTCACAGGACCTCATAAAGAGCACAGAAAAATAACGAAGAAGCAAACACGTAAACTCTTACATGGACCGTAAATACACTAGTACAGCCCTCCCCACAGGGAGTCACACAGGGCCTTGTGCTTGGCTAAATGCTCTCCTGTCAGCATTTTTAAAGTCTTAATTTTTAAACAAGGGATCTTACGTGTTCATTTGGCGTCGGGCCCCACAAATTATGCACTTGGTCCTGCCTCCCTCCTTCAGCTTTTCCCTGCGTCTTTGTTTTCTCTTTCCTAGTTCTACTCTTCTCTTCCTCTCTCCTCCTCTCTTCTATTTTTCCCTCTTTTCTTCCTGTTTCCTTCCTTGGTTTCTTTACATTCCTTTAAGCCTGTGTTTATGTATGCGTGGCCCTGTAAGCCTGAAAACATGGATGTAATTGTGTTTCCCCAAAAGATACTGAAACCCTAACCCCCACTACCTGAGAATTTGACCTTACTTAGAAATAGGGTCTTTGCCGATGATCGAGTTGAGATGAAGTCGGAAGGTGGGTCCTAATCCAACACGACTGGTGTCCATATGAAAAAAGGGAGTCTAGACACAGAGACAGACACAAGGAGAGAGTCATGGAACAGATAGATGCTCCCCCGGAGCCTCCAGAAGGAACCACACCTGCTGACACCTTGATTTGAGATTTCTAGCCTCCAGAACTGTTTAAGTCACCCAGTTTGTGGTACTTTGTTAAGGCAGCCCAGCAAACAAATATAATTCTCAATAAGTCTTTAAGAAATACTTGTCGGATAAGGGATGGATGAATACGAGACAATTTTATTATCTCTGGCTCTTCAAAAGACCAAAGATGTATCAAGATAATAACTTTGTCCAACCTTTCAAATCTGGTGAATGTTTGAAAAACAGGCCCTTTCCCAACCTATATCAATTTCTCCTGTGATATCTTCACTGTGTTTGATTAGTACTGACTCAGTCCTGTGCCTCAGATTTGTCCTGGGCCATGATAATATGGATGGGTAGAGTGGGTAGCTATGGCTGTAGACACTGTTGGTTGCTACTGAAATTCAAAACTCCACGTCCTTTTCCTCCTTGTTGGCAGATCTCCAAATATGTTAGCTTCCCTTTTGTCCAGAGAAAGTGATCCACTCCCCAGAGCCAAGAGGTGGATTATAATTGGGCAAACCTCTTCTGTAAAGATAGTAATTATGTTTTTGGCTTTGCAGGACAAATGTTCTCTGTTATATATATCTGGCAACAGTAACTGCACTTCTAAAATGTTGAATGAAATTGATATTGTGTTGCAAATAATATGGGTTGCATTCATTACTCAAAATGCTAAGCCCTGACTTAGTTTGTTCAAAATACTACAGGCTAGGTGGCTTATAAACAATATAAATTTATATCTCACAGTTCTGGAGGCTAGAAGTCCAAGATCAAGGTGCCAGCATGGTCCAGCGAGGGCCCTCTTCTGGGTTGCAGACTTGTCACATGGTGAAAGGGGCTAGGGAGCTCTGTGGGGTCTCTTTTATAAGCGCACTAATCCCATTCCACCCTCATAGCCTAATCACCTCCCCAAAACTCCACCTCCTAACACCATCACACTGGGGATTAGGGTTCCAACATGTGAATTTTGGGGAGACACATTCAGACTATAACAGGCCCTAACTATAAATCATTAATAAGAAAATCTGATTCTCCTGGTACAGTACCATAGAAGGGTTCTGTATGACAAATCCATTCTCATATCCCAGATGGTATTAGTTCCCTTTTGCAGTTAAACCAACAACCCCTGATTCTGAGGGGCAGACGGTAATAAACCTTCCTTTAGTTCACTGAGTTGTGGGCTGGCTGATCTGGGCTGGCCTTGGCGAGGGCAGCTCTGTTCCAGTGTCTTTCATCTTCCCTCTGGGATCGAAGAGACTCAGGAATACTCTCCTCACTGCAGTGGCAGAAGTGAGCAAGTCTGTTCATGCTAATAGTTTTGTTTTTTTTTAATCGTTGGTAACATTGGCCCAAACAGCCTGCGTGACCAAATCCCAAGTGAAGAGGTAGGAGGTACACTCTGCCTAGGGTACGTACCATGCTCTGTTGATCTGCTTGCAGTGAGTCCTTTACAACACAGTCCCATGTCAGGTTCCTAGCTGGGACGTGATGACAAGGAACAAGCTGAGGTCCAAGCCCCTGCGCTGTAATTGACTGGATAATCAGGACAGCTGTTATTCTCTGAATCTGTTTCCTCATCTCTGCAATATAGAATAGTATTTATCTCTCAGGATTGTTATGAGGATTAAATGAAACGCTCTCTGTGAAAGCATGTTGTAAACAGCAACTATTCACACTGCAGATGTGTACAAAATGTATAAACGGTGATGTCTGCACTCTTGTCAAACAGAACGGAGCGCTGAGAGGCGCTGAGCAGTTGGTCAATTCTGTAACTGCCTTTTCTGGCAAGTGGCACTTAATTCCCCATTTCAAATAGCCCAACAGCAGCTTCCGTGAAAACCCACTTAAACTATTTTTCTAAAAATCACCCACCATATGGAATATGCTTTTCAAAGGTACTTTGAAAATGCAGAATTGTCGAACTCTTTCAGGGGGTGTGAACTGCTTTGGAAGATGGTTCGGTGGCATCTGGTAAAGCTGAAGATACGGGTAACCTCGCAGCTGGCAAAGAAGGTACCAGGATAGATGTACAAAAGTGGCCATCGCAGCAGTGTTCAAATGCCAACCAAAGAATGCCCTGGACGTTTGTCAGTGACAGCACGGGTACGTCACTTTGTGTACTGTTCATACAATAGAATGTCGCAGCAGTGAAAACGAATTATAGTCACACACAATGTGCATGGGTCTTAAAAACAGAATATTGATCCCAAAGAAGACAGGCATAAAACCAACCAACAAAGAAAGTATGACTTCATATCAAAAAATTCCAAACCAGGAAAATCAAATCTATGTTATGTAGAGCTGCAAACATTTGGGGTAAGACTGCAAGAAAAAAAACAAAGAAATTACCATAAAAATTAGGATTTTAGTTACCTTTGGAGGAAAGAAAGGGGTCGTAGGTGGAGATCGGCCTGTGCAAGGCTTCTGGGGCGCCCTGGGTGTAGTTACAGAGGTGTTCACCTCATAATTATTTGTTAAATTTGTATAGAAGATTTTTCTGTACTTTCCTGTACGTATATTTCACAAATAAAAATTTTCTTCCCTCCTTCCTTCTTTTGAAATTTCCCAACACAAAAAATGAAAACATTAGGCATATAGGTAATGTCATGCTTTCATCTTTTTCATTCTGTATTCGAAGCCTCTTGTTCTCTTGTTAGTAGGTGCTGGGGGGCGGGAAGCATGGGAAGGTCAGGCATCAGTCTCTAATCTCTAATTCCTTAAACTGAGAAATGAGATTTGGAGCTTGGTTTCATCATAACAAAATTCTACTGGGCAGAAATAATTGGAAAGTCTTGTGTTATTCATCGGTCATTGCCTTCCCTTTGAAGATCTCTTAACATCTTTTGTGTGTAACACAACATTTAACACTACATGCACTACAGACCTGCGGGAGCCTTATCCAGCTTTGCTCTGTATTGTAACCTCAGAGCCTAGCATAGTTCTTGATATGTAATAGTCACTCAAACATCTGTATTATTTATAACAAATTTATTAAGATACGAGTGACCTATCATCAAATTCACTCTGTAAAGTGCACAGTTCAGCGGGTGTTAGTATATTCAGAGCTGCACAACCATTACACTAATTCCAGAACATTTCCATCTCCCCAAAAAAGACAGCCCGTCCCCATCCACATCACTCTCCCTCCCCTTCATCCCCAGTCCCTGGGAACCACTCGTCTGCTTTCTGTCAGCGTGGATGTGCCTGTTCTGGACACTTTATTTCAATGGAACCATACAGAATGTGGTCTTTTGTGCCTTCTTTCACTTAGTTTTCGAGGTCCTTCCATGTGATAGCAGGCATCAGTACATTATTCCATTTTGTGGCTGAATAATATTCCGTTGAATGGAATATCAGTTTGTTTATCCACTCATCAGCTTACCCATTCCCCCATTTGGGTGGTTTCCACTTTTTGGCTGTTATGCATAATGCCACTATGAATATCTGTGTACAAGTTTTTGTGTGGATATAGGTTTTCTTTTCTCCTTGTGCTATACCCAGAAGTGAAATTGCCAGATCAGATGGTAACTCTGTTTAACTTTTTGAGGAACTGTCAAACTTCTTCAAAGTGGCTGCCCCGTTTTCCATTCCCACCGGTAATATAGGAGGGTTTTAATTTCTCCACATCTTCGCCAACATTTGCTATTGTCTGTCTTTTAACTTTAGCCATCTTTGTGGGTGTGAAGTGGTATCTCATTATGATTTGATTTGTGTTTCCCTAATGGCTAATGATATTGTGTTCAATCTATGTATTTGTTAAATGCAGGAATAACCATATAAGTTTCCAGATTAAATAACTACACCAATTTTTTTTAACATTATTATTTTTTAAAATGACTATTGTAATTGTTTTCTGGTTATAAAAGTAATGTATGCTCAAATGATTATTCCAAGCCTCAGGATAGTGATTAATTTAGGGGGAAGGGAGGGAGAAAGTTTCGATCAAGGGGGAGAAGCATGGTGTTAGCTAGGGTGATGACTATGTCTTATTGTTTTTGCTTTGCTTTTTGTTTATTTGTTGTTGTTGTTGTTGTTGTTGTCAGTGTCTTATTCTTAATCTGGGTCTTAGTTATCAGATTCTCTTTATAATTATTATTTAAACTATACATAAAAATCGTATGCATTTTTCTGTACGTGTTATATGGCACAATTAAAAAGCAAATATATTCTCATTTTTGAAAACTTGGAAAGCAAACATTTTGTTTTATTAAAGATGAAGAACGTTGAAATAGTTCTACCATCCAAGCTCTGTGAGTAGTAGTTTTTTCAGGTGAGAGAAAAAAGAATATTTGTAATGAAATCTGTTGACCAAGTCCTTTTTTGCCTTTTGTTGGAAGGAACAGACATTCTTAGACATTGCCAGCAGGTGGCGCAATGATACAAGATTTAATCTTTCAGGCTTTAAAAAAAAAAAAAAAGCAAATGAAAACAAAAACATGAAAATCCGCCAACGTTTCATTTGGTCACTGGAAAACAGTTTGGTGAATTTCCCACCACCTACAGTCTTCCTGCATTATCTGTCATCATACAAAAGAAGCTGGCGAATCTGCCTTCACTGGGGGAACTGTCAGATGTAATTCTTCAAATGCATCAAACAAAGAGAAGAACATAGAACAAGGCAGGATGTTTTCTCCCTGTTGCTTGACAGAGGGCTTTCAAAATAATAGGATGGCTGGAACCCAGGATATAGGGCTTTTTGTGTCTGCAACAAATGAGGACAGCAAAGGTGTCTAGTAATAAATACATTCCTCAAATACAGTTAGATGGTTTTTGAGTTGGATTAGGAAGTATTCAATTTCTAAACCTTTATCAAGCACTTCCTTCCACTCACACCTTGTTGATAATGGCCATTAGAGGTTGGGGAAATTTTTATTATTTAAAAAAAAGCATTTTTATCTGGAAACCAAGCCAAGAAAGAAATCAGAACATATAAAGAACCCTTACAGGTCAACGATAAAAAAGGGAAATAACCCAATTTAAAAATGAGGAAAGGATTAGAATAGATATTTATCCTAAAGCAGATATACAATTGGCCAATGAGCACATGGAGAGAGAGTCAACATTCATAGCCATTAGGAAAATGAAAAATCAGAATCACGGTGAGATACACTCCACACAGAACTATAAGATGGCTGAAATGGAAACGGACAATGAAACGTGTTGACAAGGATGTGGAGAAACTGGAGGCTTCATACACTGCTGGTGGGTGCGTAAAATGGAACACTTTGGAAAACAGTCTGGCAGTTCCTCAAAATATTAAACCCAGAGTTACCATCTGGCCCAGCTTTTCCACTCCTAAGTGTAACACTGAGAGAAAGGAAAACGTGTCCATGTAAAAAAAAAAAAAAAAATCATAGAAATGCTCATGGCAGCATTATTTATAATAGTCAAAAAGTGGAAATAACCCAAACGTCCATCAACTGATAAATGGATAAACAAAACGTCTAGTTCCAGTCTTAAGGCCTGAGAACCAGGAGAACTGATGGTGCACGTTCTGGTCCAAGTTCAAAGGCCTGAAAACAAGGAGTGCTGATGGTGTAAATCCAGGCCCAAGAGAAGCAGAAGGCCCATGTCCTAGCTTAAGTGGTCAGGCAGAGAGAGAGAGAATTCCCCCTTCCTCGACCTTTTTGTGCTATTCAGACCCTCGACTGATGGGATGAGGCCCCCCCTTACCTAGTCTACTGATTCAAGTAAACACCCTCACAGACAACCCAGAACGTTTAACCAGATACCTGGGCATCGTGTGGCCCAGTCAAGTTGACACAAAAATAATCATCACAATATCTCAATAAAGCTATTATTAAAAATATGTATTACTCTTCAAAACTATCGAGGTTCTCAAAACACAGAAAGACAGATACTATCGCAGACCAGAGGACACTCTGGAGATAGGATGCCTAAATGCAACGTCAGACTGAACCCTGGGATAGAAAAAGGACATTGGTGGAAAAACTGGTCCAATCCAAATAAGGCCTGGAGTTCCGTTCATAGTAATACACCTATGTTAATTTCTTTGTTTTGATAAAAGTGTCACGATTACGTACACTGTCAGCATGAGAGAAAACTGAACAGTATGTGAGAACTTTGTATAATATCTTCGCAGGTGTTTTTTATCCTTGGTAAATCTAAAAATATCCCCAAATGAAATACTTATTAAAAAAAAAAACACAACACCAAACATATAAAGTCAGTGCTTTCCGGTGTTTGCCAGGTGCTTTATCTGCATCATTACATTTAATACTCACAATTATCCTAGGAGAGCAACCCCCAATTTACAGAGAAGGTGAATTAGGTTCTCAGGATCCTCCCAGCAGGTGGTAGCACTGACATTTGATCTCAGGTCTGTCCGACTGGGCCAAAGAAATCACACAGCCCCTGTTCACCCAAGACTTCACAGGCCTAGGTCAGTCCGGTAATGCAAACAACCGAATAAGGACATAAAAGACATTTTGATACCTGAAGAGTAAACATTAAACAAATGAAATTTAATAGATAATGTTTGCTGTTTACATTATAAACCCGGGGACAGCAAGATAGAGGCTTAAAAATTTCTATCAAACCCCTGGACAACATTTAAGGGGGAAAAAAAAAATCAATTTACATGATGGACCATTTCTGTTATACTAAATTCATCTGATCTTTTTCAGGGTACATGAATGATTGTATAAAGTTATATACTGATATAACTTTAGTCAGTATATACACATTATTTGGGGTTCTACTTTTTACTTACCGTGATTTGATATACCTGTTGACAGGCATCCATTCAGTTCCCATAATGATCATTTAAAAAAAAAACACCACCAAACATATAAAGTCAGTGCTTTCTGGTGTTTGCCAGGTGCTTTATCTGCATCATTGCATTTAATACTCACAACTATCCTAAGAGAGCAACCCCCAATTTACAGAGAAGGTGAGCCATAGAGTATTCCATGAAATAGACAGAGGGGAGTGTACTTAACTGTTTCCCTGTGGTGGGGCACTTGGCACGCTTCCAGGGTGTGGCTGATCTGAAAAGTGCTGCTATAAACGTCTTTGCACAAATCGCATGTCACGATCTTCGGGACTATTTTGAGCAAGGGCATTTGTGGGAAGCAGATGAAAGAAAAGCCCTGGAATTTTCACTTCTCCTGGGGCAGGTGCTCTGATTTTAGACTGGCTCTCGACATTCTGCAGTGCGGAAGTAACACAGCTGCGGGTGGCTGGGTGATCTTGGGGAAGGTCTGCGCCTTGGTCTCTCTCTTGCTTGTTTTTTTTGTTTGTTTTTTTTTTTAAATGTGGTCCTTGGACCAGCAGTGGCTGCAAGCTCATAGAATCACAGGATCTCAGGCCCTTGCTAGAACCTACTGAATCAGGATCTGTATTTCATGTCAACAGGATTTCTGGGAGGTGGTTCACGAGCACACTGAAAGTTGGAGAAACCATGTCTTAGAGTACTTACCTCCTGCTGATCGGGCTCATAAAGGAATTCCTCGGAAGGTCGTCCTGAGGACTTAATGCGTTAATACATATACATGAAGCATGCCAGGCACATGGTGAGTGCTATGTGTCGGCTGCTGTTACGATTCTTCCTTGCTGGCTGAGCAAATTCTCCTGCTAGCTGGTCCCTACATAGAGTGCCTTAAAGGAAACAAACAGGGAAGATTCCCCCTGGTGGTGTGGATGGTGGGAGGTAGCCTGGCAATGCACTTTCTCATCAAGATCAAAGTTCTGAAGAAGAGCCAGATCCAGCTCGGGAGAGCTGAGGAGAGAGTCTGAAAGTGCTCCGGGCAGGAACGGGGACAGGGTGGCAGCCTGGTAAGAAAGATCTGATACTTTCTGGCACCTGAGCAGCTATAGGATGGGGGTGGCCCGCCATGCCATCTATGGGAGGGCTTGTGAGCAATGCACATGGAGTCCTGACCCCACAGAGAGAACAATCCCTTAGATTTGCAAGCTGATGGCCCATCAGCCTGCAGATGAGGTGAATCTGCCCAGATCTCCCTGGGAGCAGGGCCGGCCTCTCCTACACACCGGGTGGGGTAGGGTGGGGTGGGGGTGTGTATGGGGAAGCGTGGGGCTGATGGACCTGCTAGGATTGAGAAACTGAGAGCAGAGGTGGAGGGGTGACTTCTTCCCCAAATCCTCTGTTTGGTGACACTTTATTCATCCTTTGAGGGCCTGGTTTATTTTATTTTATTTTCTATTCTAACCTCAATTAAATAAACCGTTTTCTGTTTTCCCACCACTTGAGCGATTTATCCAGTTTTACAGTCTTCATGACACATTAGATCGAGAGTGTCAGACTCAAATATCTCTAGGGACCACAGGTTATATAAATCCATGATATAGGATGGGGCAACAGTTGAGCATAGCCGAGACTATGACAACGGGCCCCACGTGAAGGGGACAGTGTTGCTCTGTTCTAGCCCATTGCCATGCAGGAATGTGAGCCCAGTGTGACCAGATCTTTCCATTTTTCAAGAGAAAGCAAAAGTCTGAATTTTTATATAAAATGTATATATTTTTAAATTTAAAGACATTTAGATAAATGTTTGTAGCGGCTTTATTCATAATAGACCCAACTGGAAACCAAAGGTCCCTCAACCAGTGAATGGATAAAGAATGAGTAAACAAACTACGATACACCTGCGCAAAGAAATATACTCAGGGAAAAAAAAGAAAGAAACAACTGACACACAATAGTCATCCAAACCTCAAATGTGTTATGCTGACTTCTGTTTCTGGCCAAGATGCAGTAACGTGGATCAGATTTACCCTCTCACCTGAAATGACCAAAAAATTGGGAAAAATATATATGATATTTTTCATTCAAGACACTAGACATCAAGTCGGTGGAGGACAGTGTTCCCTACGACAGGAAACAAATGGGGTTAGTCTCAGAGAGAGTTTCTAGGCTGTGGTGCAGGGAGCGTGACCCCAGGGGGAGCCTGGAAGACCCCCCGAGTTGAGAAGACAGAGCTGAGAATCCAGGGGGATCAAGGAGGTTAGAATTCTAGAGAGGAGACGGCTGCGTGCAGAGAAACCAGAGGTCTGGGGAGAGCCCCCTCCAGAAGTCAGCTGAGCAGTGGTCAACATGTGCACCACCTGCGGGAGGCCAGGAAGGAACCTCCCGGAACGATGACAGGTAAGAGCGTACGGCACTCCCACAGGCCCAGGAACAGGGCCTGCAGCCAGACTGGAAAACCTCATGGTTCATGGGACACCGGTCTTGCCTCAGTAGTGGGAAAAAATTAGCTTTAGACTGAGCACCGTTTCGGTCCCGGGTAAATGTTAAAAGCATGATTCAAAAGGATCAATTTGTTTCCAGGGAACTGAACTGCATCCAATATAAAGCCGAAGAATATTTTAAAGAATATTAAAATACAAAAGAAGAAGGGGGAAGAGGAGAATAAGAAAAAGGAGAAAGAAGAGAACCAATTAACAAGGCCAAATTCACAACAAACGACTTCCAATCCATAGTACCCATGCACGCAAACCAGCCCTGTTTCACCCTTTTTTTTCTGAGAGGTGTTGCTATGGGTTGAATTGTGTCTCCTAAAAAGATATATTGAACTTTGTAAGTTACATAAACGCCTAATCACTATGTTGTACACTTGAAACTAATAAAATATTATATGTCAATTGTAATGGAAAAATAAAAAAAAAGACAAACAAAAAATAAATAAAAAGATATGTTGAATTGTAATTGTAATGCAAAGTCGGACATTAATTGCTGAGAATCTTGAGTAAGTCCTCAGTTAAGAATTGCAAATATTTCTCTGTGTGCTTATGTCCATATTCCCCATTCATAGTTCTCAGAGGGGTCTATGAACCCCAGAAGTTGAGAGCCTCTGCAGTAGATGATCTACAATGTTCATTCCTTCGACAAAAATTTATCGAGGGTCTACTCTGTGCCAAGCTCTGGGGATCCAGTGACAAGCAAGACAGAGACAAGATCCCTGAGATCTCACGGAGATTACTTCCCCGGGGAGAGAAATATACCACCAACATAGAGACAAACATTTTCATATAACGGTAACTCATATGCAGGAAATAAAACAGGGATACATAAGTGACTGGGAGGTGTGAACCTCCAGGTGTTCAAGAAAAGTCCTTTCTTAAGGTGTTGAATTGTCTCCCCCAGAAAGATATGTTGACGTTCTAATACCCACTACCTCATTATGTGACCTTACGTGTACATAGGATCTTTGCAGATGTAATTAGTTGAGAGGAGGTCATACGGGAGTTTATTGGACTTTAATCCAATTAAGATTGGTCGACTTGTAATGGGAGAGGACACACAGACACACACAGGGAAGAAGGCCATGTGACAACAGAGGCAGAGATTGCAGTGATATAGCTGCAAGCCAACGGATGCCAAGGATGGACCGCCACCACCAGAAGCTGGAAGAAGCAAAGAAAGATTCTACCCAAAGACTCAGCAGGAACCTGGTCTTGTCGACACATTGATTTTGCACCTTCGGCGTTCAGAACTGTGAGAGAATACATTTCGGTTAAGTCACCCAGTTTGTGGTATTTAAACCACCCGGTTTGTAGTTAGGGAAGTCCTAGGAAACAGGTGTCATTTGAACTGAAGCTTGAATGATGAGCAAAAGGCGAGTTTATGAAGATTTAGAGGGAAGGGTGTTCCATGTAAGGGGATGAGGGCGAGATAGGAGATGTGACTGGAAAGCTAGGCGAGCACAGACCTTGAGGGGAGGGAATTTGGATTCAATTAGCTTTGAGGCGGCTGTGTCATCTGAGCGGCAGGAACAGCTGTCGAGATAGTCATCCAGAGTCTTAGAAGGCAGGAATCTAGGATGTTATTTGCTGCAGTAAATAATGACACCGAGAGATGACATGCCCTCTCTGTGCTTCCCCGCCCTGCCCGGTGACCTTGCTGGATAGTCATCGTCAGTTCCAGCATTCCAGGCTGTCGGTTTGGGCTAAGGTCAGGCAAAGCCAAGGGGTGGTGAGCTTTCAACCCACCCTCCCCCAATCGCCTTTCTCCCTCCCGAACTCAGACACCCCACATAAGCGCTGCAAATGCAGCCTGCGGGCAAGTCGCCCAGCCTCAGCGAGAAGACAGAAATTCTGGAGGCGCAGAGGCACTCCCAAGGGGACAGCGACAGACCCAGCCAAGCCCTGCAAAGCTGCATTCGCCCCCTGTGCTGCGCGCCGCACGCGGGGGCGGAGCCGGGGAGCGGCGTGCGCATGCGCGGGGCCTGCCTCCCGGTGAGGGGGTGGGACGCGAGCCGGGGCGGGGGCCGTGACGTCAGGTGCGCGCGTGGCTCCGGCTGCGCAGGAACAGCTGGTGGCTCTGAGGCAGCCGGCGAACGGACAGGCGTGGGGTGCTGGTGACCCGCCGCGCCACTCTGCGGGAGCAGCCGCCGCCGCCTCGCACCACTGCACCATGTCCGGCCAGCTGGAGCGTTGCGAGCGCGAGTGGCACGAGATGGAGGGACAATTTCAGGAACTGCAGGTAGGGCCGGGCCACCTGGTTCCGCAACTCTGCTACCTGAGGCGCAGTGCCTCCCCTTCCTGCTCTCCCGGCCCGGGCCGTAGGCACCGGCAGGGCCCAGGGGGGTGTCTCTGGCCAGACTCTGGGGGCCGGTGGCCCGCGTGGGCCAGCACCCTCCCACATCCCAGCGCTTCAGTTCTTCATCCGCTTGGAGCGCCCAGTGGAAGCCCCCGGTCCCCCGCCCTCGCTCTAGGTCTGTGCCCCGCGCACCTCCCTCGCTGCGGAAAGTTGGTCTGTCGCCTCCGAGGGGAAGTTCCAGGCGTGTCCATGTGGGGGAGGCCTGAAGGGACAGGTACACGCTGGGACTCAGAACAGCCCCGCCCCCACCTCCGCAGGGGGCTTCTCTGCCCCCACCCTCACCCACTGGCTTTTGGCAGCTCAGCTGCGCCTCTGCTCTGGTAGGGCAGCCCCCCACTGCAGCTCTGTTCTGGAAAATGTGCTTGGGAGACGTTCACCTTGAACCCCTGGGCTTTTCTTAGGAATGAGGGACCCCTGTCGTCCGTCTTTGGGGTTCCGGTGTCGGCGCCCGTTGCTCTGGCGCTGCCGCAGGCCGAGTTTGGGGTGGTGGATGGCATCTGTCAGTTCTGACAGCTGGGCTGCCTCTCTGCCACAGGCTGCTCCCAGCCCTCACGCTTCTGGCTGGGAGCCCGACACGGGGTGGGGTGAAAGAGGTCCCTGGAGAGAATGGCATTGCGGCAGCAGGGCCCAGGTAGGACTTATACCTGATGGGAGTTCTCAGAGGCCTCAGCTACCCACTCTGGTGACGAGAGACGCCCCAAGAAACCCTGAGGTTGGCCAAGGGGACTCCTGGACCATTTTTGGAGAGGAGGCTGCTCCCTCCGCAGCTACCTGATTGTGTTTGTTTTTTCGAAGTTGGGCTCCGCTTGCCTGAAAATCCCATCACACACGCTCACTCCTCATTTATCCTAAACATGTAGCTCTTGTCTGCAGCGGGCTGGCCTCTTACAGAGTCCAGAGGAGCCGGGGGAGAGTGCCGAGTTTGTCTGCATGGGTCTTTCTAGACATGAGCAGCAGGTCGGGGTGAATAGAGAGCGGGGTGCTGGAGAGACGGAGCAGGAGGGGGTGTGTGTGCCATGACAGCTATGCGCAGGGGGTAAGGGAAACGGGACCGGAAGGGTGTATCTCTTTCTTGGCCTGTCCAGCGTTTGTGGATTGTTGCCCCCTCCTTCAGGCCTAGGTCTCACCCAGTTTCCAGGGGACCTTTCTGGCTCTACTGCCATTAAGTAGACTCCGCCACTTCTTAACGCTTTGTCCTCCTGGGCTGGCTCGCAGGTCATGTGCAGCCGTGGAGCCACGGCGGGTGGATGTTAGGGTCTGGGCTGGGAGAGAGGCTTTCTCCTTGACGCTTTTGGCTTTTGTCGTTCATCATTCCTTCCCCTTGCCCTGCCTTAGGATAAGGGGAGGAGGAGGAATCTTAACACTTCGGAGCTATGCAATTAATGCAATTAACAGCAATTAGACAGCAAGTCTTGGCAGGCAGAGGTTGCAGAGGAGACATTTGATTTGTTGTGTTCTTCTTACTTGGTGTCTCTGGAGCCCAGGTGTGTGAGGAACAGAGAGGAATTGGGAATTAATTGTGGATTTCGTCCCCTGGCACCTAGCAAGGGCAGACCCAGTGGAGACTGTTATGTCTCCTGATTCTTCAGCGGTAGGGGAACTGCAATGGACTGGGTCCGTCTTTGGGAAGAGGGACCCTGTAGGCTCAGGCTTTGGCAGCACTGGCTGGGTCAGAGGCCTGTGATGGGTGGAAGGCCACAGAGTCTCCTGGGGGTTAAGGTCATCGACTCTGTCTTCAATTCATAGATGAGGACGTTAAAGCTTGGGCATGCTAATTAAACTGGGGTCACATAGCTACTCAGTGGTCACACTGGGGCTAGAACCTAGTTCAGCCGTCTGTCCTTGCGTTGGGAGGCCTCTCTCTGTCACATTAAATGCGAGAGGTCCGAACTCCTGAGATGAAAGTCTGTGGAATATGCAAATAATAAGTAGGGTGTACATTGTCTCTGTGTATGTGTCGGACAGACTTTGAGTTATGAGACATTTGTTGGGGAACGAGGAGGTTACAACAGGTGGGCAGGTGGGCAGATGGGAACTGGAACGGTTAACGGTACGAAGGATTTTTCCCCCCACACAGTCTACCTTAATTTTCCTACGTCTACCTCAAAATCTGGGATTCGTGGGTTTCATGCTCATCTCTCCCCAACTGCGTCATTTGGGGCGCACCGTACAAAGTCTCTTGTGTTCCGTCTCTCCTTCCCTTTTACAAATGAAAAGAGGAAAGAGGAAACCTGATTCTCCAGCCCTAGAGGATTTGAAAGGTCTTTAGAATTCCTCCCCATCCCCCCAAAAGTCACACTCTCTGGGACTTTCCAGAGGAAAGGATCTGATTTCTTTTGACTGTGATTTGCATCTGCCAGGGCCTCCCTGGACTCAGGGGCAAGGTCATGTTGCAAGGGAGACTTTGTATTTGGATGGTTGGGATTTCAGCCTTGCTGGTGAATTGCACGTGGGTCTGAGACCGGTATGTTTGGCCCAGTGGCCTGTGGTATGACCACAGAAGGTCACTTACAGACAGGGTGGCAGGTGTTTTAATGAGCAGTCCTGCCTTACATTACTGGAAACCTGACCCAAGAGGGGCCTTTCCCTGAACCTGACCTCATAGAAATGCAGGGGCCTTGTGGGCCATTGTAAAGATTTGGGCTTTTACTACCAATGAAATACACATTCCTCTAGCTGCTGTGTATAGGATAGACAGCAGGCGGGCCAGACCGGAAGCATAAAGATAGCATTATTTCATTAAAATCTTATGAAATGGATCTTGCTATCCCAAATTTATAGAGGGGAAAATCACACAAAGTCTCTGACAAAATCACTTACAATGGCTTGTAAGTGCTGGAGTCAGGATTTGAACTCACACTGGTAAACACCAGAGTCTGTGCTCTTAACCACTACCCAAGGCAAGTCTGTGCCCCTGTACTCATTTATGGGCTTTCGTTTCTATTCTATCTTGCATTGCCTTTTGGGCTTCTCTCTCTAGAAGCAGGTTGTACAGAAGGAACCCTGGATAGGGAGTCAGGATTCCTGGGTTCAGGCCTGACTTCTGCCACTATCTAGTATCTGACCTTTAGGAAGTCACCTCTTTGAGCTTGAGTTTCTTTATCTGCACAACAAAGGCTGACAATAATAATAATAATAGTAGTAGTAGTAGTAGTAGTAGTAGTAGTAGTAGTAGTAGTAGTAATGAGCTAACTATTTGATCCATGGACCATCTCATTCAATCTAAATGACAAACCTGCTTTACAAATGAGGAGACTGAGGCTATGTTAAGCAACTTGAAAGTCAAGGAATCAGAATTTGAACCCAGGCCACCTGTGTAGGTCGGATACTTTTTGGGTTCCTAACACAGTGCCTTCCAAAAGTATCCTGAGAGCCTTAGTTCTGGAAGAAAGCTTTTGAACTTGCAGAGTCTCATTTCATTCGTGTGGTGCTTTAAAACAACACATTAGTCAGGATTCTTAGTTGCAAGTGATAGAAACCCAGTTTGAGTGGCTTTGAGCCAAAAAGGGGGTTTATTGGCTCATGTATTGGGAAGACCAGCGGCAAATGGCTTCAGGTTAGACTTTATCCAGGGTCTCCAGTGACATCTCTTGTCTCCTCTATGTCAGCTTTATTCTCAGGCAGTCTCTAAAGATGACCATTGGCAGCTCCCGGCTGACATCGACCAGCTTAGCAAACCTGGTAAAAACAGTGCATCTTCTCGCCAGTAATTTCAGCAAGAGTCCCAGGGCTGACTCTCATTGGCTCAACTTGAGTCATGTGATCCTCCCTTACTGAACCAGTCATCCGGGTACTGATTGGTGGCTTGGTTACCTGTCAGTCCCTGGAACTCAGGACTGAGATCAGTGCCAGTCAAACTACACGAAATAAGAGTCGGGGAGGGATGATCCCATGAAGGAAAATCAAAATACTGGTAGTAAGAAAAAAAGAGGGATGCTGGACGGGTATCTTTTTGGGGGGGAAGTAACAGAAACAGTCTATATTCGTGATTCTCAGACTGTGTCAGGACTCCTTCACGGAGCTGCAGCAAGGTCACAGGGGCACTGTGGGACGATTAAACTTTCAAGGGAAACAATGACATTCGTCACGCACGGCTTACGGCGCTAACTTGGTTATTTTGCAGGTGCACGTTAGATCACGCTAAATCCTTTTTGATGATGTTCTGCTTTTTGAAGTTGGGTCTTTAGTGGTCTCTGATTAAAGTCAAGTACTGTGTGAAAGTCAATATGGAACGAGAAATGAGGGCATCAGTGTCTGATCTGATCCCAAGGTTTGAGAATTTATGCAGACCCTAACAGGCCCACATACATCCCATTAGTAAAAAATTTTGGTCATTTCAGAATGAAATAAAAATATTTTTTTATAAAATTTCAGTGCATTACTTTTTTCCTAAAAGGCTGCTAAGTCGTTAGGACATAAATACTTTTCAATTATGTGACCTAAGGACTCTGAAAAGTTTACTGAGGCGCTCAGGGCAACAACGAAGTTTAGAAACCTTTGTTTCATGTCCTGATGGTGGCGTTGATAGTTATACAATTGTACATATTTGTCAAAATTCATGGAATTGTACACCTGAAAACTGGTGAATTGATATGTAAATTATACCGCAATAAAACTGATTTTAAGAAACCAGTACATGGCCCGTTACATATACCTCATTTCCTAGCCCTTTCACAGCCGAAGAAACTGAGGTACAAAGAGATGACATACTCAGCTAAGAAGTGGCTGGATGTGAAGTCGGTTTGACTACATAGCGTAATCACTTAGCTATTATGTTATCCTGCCTGACACACCTGCCAACACCTCTACTTACTGCCCATATAACAGACATTATGAATCAAACCTTCCATGTGACTTAGACTCCTTCCCTGTTTAGACTTGATACAGTTTAGGTGAAGTCAGCTTGCCATCCTCGGTAGTGTTTCCATGGTGATGAGTCTTAGTTAAGTATACTCAGCATCCAGATATCTTTATTTGCAGTTCATTCCTTGGAAAGAGAACTATATAAATGTAATCTTTCGAAAACTTAACCACCAGAGAAGGGCAGAGCAATAAGACACCACATTTTGGTGACGGCCATGGCTCTGTTGCAACTGACCAGGTCGCCTGCCAACTTTCGATGCTCCTTGGCCAGAGCCCTGTTTGAAAATGCCACGAGATGCCATTGCTGGCAGTTCTTGCAATAAATGTTGACTCAGGAGTTCTGACTCCCCAGTTCTGAATCTTACAACTCAGCCAGGTTGTGTTAAGAAGTTATCTCCAGATGTTTCACAGCTGTGCTGGGACCTGGAGCCATTAACCTCTTCATCCCGCTGGGGCAGAGCTTGAGTGAGGCCTCAGAGGACAGGTGAGGCGGCAGATTTTCAAATCCTCTACCAGGAACTCTCTTGTCTGTGTCTTCTACACGTGGTGTAGAAGGAGGGTAATCAGACGCGTAGGAATGACGCTATGGGCATCTCAGCTTACAGAGCTAATGTTAGTACTTCTAATTTTTAAAATCCATTCTACATTTTTGTAAGTAATATATATCTACATAGGTAAAAATTCAAATAAGAGGTGTGTATGAGAATTCTTATAACACTTGTTTATAACAGCTAGAAAAAAAGGCCCATCAGAATGGATAATTCCATTGGGCATCCATGGAGTGGGGTATGAAGAGCAGAACGAATATACTAGAGCTACATGTATCAATATGGGTAAATCCTTTAAACAGGAAAGCAACATTGAGTGCAAGCTTGCAGAGGGGTGTATACAGTATGACATGTGTAATAAAGTTAAACATTCAGAACAACACTGTGTATTGCTTACTGATACAAATCTTTGTAGCACAAATATAAAGACTTGCAAGGGAGTGATACGGGCTGAATTCAGTATAGTGGAAACTGAGACAGGGCCCGGGCAAGAAGCAGCGACTCTCCCAAAAGAATCCCACCGAAGAGTTTAAGGAACGGGCTATTTATGGAGATGTGGCAGTTAGGGAGTGAGACCCCTGGAGCTGGGATCTGTCCTAGTCCTAAAGGGGCAGAGAGAGGGGTCAGTCACCAGAGTTTGGCCAAAGCTTGTTGCAGGGGAAGAGGACAGGGCTGTAGTGGTGAAAGGCTATGGGCAAAGCAGGGAGGCGACAGGTGGCCCAAACATCCCACCTGTCTCCCCTCCAGCCTGCCGGTCTTCTGTCCTGGCCTCCCATTGGCCAAACCTGAGTAGATGACAGAGTAGGACCCCAGGAGATGCAATCCAAAGATGTCAACACAGAGAAGGACTGAATTGATCTGGGGTGGGCGTGGGGGGCAGAAATAACCAGCACAGGGGTTCCTCTCTTTGGGGGCAGGGGATGGGACTGCCACCTAGAAAGAATACATAGGGGCTTTCAACCCTATGCGCACTATTATTTTTTAAGCTGAGGGTGAGAAAATGAATGTTAATATTATGTTTCTTTTCTATTATGTCATTTTTCTGGCCTTTCTTATATGTGTGAAATATTCCATAAAATGAGCAGGAAACCAGAAAGTTATTCAACAGTACCAAAAGGTGTATAGAGAACAACAGCTCTCTAGGCTCAGCATCGGTCATTTACGTGATTATGACCATGCAAATATCATTTAATGCGGAATCGAGTCTTGTACCGTGCTTGTATTTTCTCAGAGAAGTAAGTGTCTTGACATTTGATTCTTTACTGACCATATTTCCCTTATTCGTATCCTTTCTCCCCACCGAAAGCTCTGTCTTTAGCTATCCTATCAAATGTGTTCCTTTTCTTGGATTGGTCTTGAACTAGACAGTTGTGTGTGTCTGTAGGGGGTGGGGGGGTGGGACTTGCTTTGTGCTGCAGGTCGGGTTCTTTCTCCACAGCTGCCTGTCTGCTCCGGTGCCCCCAGCACTCTGGGTTATTTTTAGAGGTAGCGACTTGATGCGAGTGTCAATCACATTTAATAAGCCAATGCTCCCTGTGCTGCGTGCAGAGCTGACTCCCAGTTTTTGGTGAGTGTCTACCGTGTTCCAATCCACTGCTGACAAGTTTAGAAGTAAAAACAGTGGTTTGGCAGTTTGGCATGCTCTTTGAAAGTCAAACATACATTTACCATAGGACCCAGCAATGACATTATATGTCCGCACAAGGACTTGTATGTGAATGATCATGGCAGAGTTATTCATAAGAGCCAAAAAGTGGAAATAACCCAAATTCCCAACAACTGGTGAATGAATAAACAAAATGTGGCATATCTATACCAAACTTTTACTGAGTAGCAATAAACAAATGCTAATACGTGCTACAATGTAAGTAAACCTCGAAAACGTTAGGCTAAGAAGCCAGACACAAACACCACATATTATATGATTCCATTTATATGAAATGTCCAGAAAAGACAAATCTATCGGGATAGGAGGGAGATGAGTGGTTGCCAGGAGCTGGCGGGGCTGGCAGGGAGTGCTAACATAGACGTAGGGATCCTCCTGGGTGATGGAACGTCCAGAACTGTGTGGGGTGATGGTTGTACAACATGGCAAATGGGTAAGAATCACTGAATTGTATACTTAAAATGAGTGAATTTTATGGTGTATAAATTATACCTCGATAAAGTTGTTAAAAACAATGGTTTAGGTTCTTAGTTTGGTGGCAAAATACCCAATATGGTTGTTTAAAGGTCTGCATTCTTGGGGGGACTGTTTATTTAGTTGCTGGCTTGATGAGGATTCTTTCAACCTGGCTCCACGTCCTTGCCCTTAACAGCTTTAAGATGACAGCACCCTGGGCAAGAGCTTGGTGATAATGAGTCTAAGATTTGTGGCTCCTCCTCTTACCTGATGTGGCTAACTCTGCCCGGGAGGAAAGCTCTTTTTTGCACCTTAATCTAGATTCTGACACTCGCTTCTGAAATGAAGACACTCAGCCCAAGTGGCAAAGGCAAAGAGTACTTGGGAGATCAAAGGCGTACCTCCTTCAGGTACAGGCCAAACCAGGGCCCAGGTGCAGTCATCAGGGCTCAGCCTCCATCTACCTCACCGCCTTGTTTTCTTCTCTGTTGGGTTTGTTCTCAGGCGAGACAGCCCCATGAGCTCTGGGCTCACACCCCGCTATCTTCAAAATCCATGGAGAAAGAGTTCCTCTTTTTCAGAAGTTGTGATAAGGAGCCCCACAACCAGTGATTCTGAGTCAACAGCGGGGTTGGGAGGCTGATGCTCTGATCGGCCAGGCCTGGGTCATATGCCCTGGAGCCCAGGCAGGGTCTGCCCACCCCCTCTCCCCCACCCCAGCCAGATCTCATAGCCCGAGTATGGGGGAAGGGTGGGTCTCCGAAGAAACTGTGGGGACTTTAACCAGAAGGGGACTAAAATGCCTGGTTGGCAAAAACAACAGAAGGCCTCCATCTGGCGACTGGTTCCATTTGAAGCCACTGGGCCGAGGTGGATGGGATAAAAGGCAAGATCGGATGTCCTCAGTGTGGTTCATCCTGCTCCTTGAAAAAGGATCTCAAATCACAGGTCCACTCAGGGGTCTGTCGGAGACACCCTCACGTGCGGAGAGTAGCTAGGGACTCCAAGGGGAGACGGGAATGGTACTCCCCCCGCACCTCTCAGAACCACCCCACGGATGGTCAAGAGGCAGCTGTTGTAAAACGCTATGGCAGCTCCTCAAAAGCATGAAACACAGAATCCTCCTGTGATCTGGCACCCCCACTTCTGAGCGTATACGCACAAGAACCCAAGCAGGGCCTCGAACAGGTATTTGCACACCCATGTTTATAGTAACATTATTCACTGTGGCCAGAAGGCAGAAGCAACCCAGGTGTCCATGGACGGATGGATGAAGAAGATGTAGTGTACACACACAGTGAAATATCATTAAGCCTTAAAGAGGAAGGGCATCCTGAGATGTGCTCCAACATGGGTGGACTTTGAAAACATTATGCTGTGTCTAAATTAAGGGACACAAAAAGACAAATCCTGTATGACTCTACTTAGATGGGGTACCTAGAGGAGTCAAATTCATAGAGATAGTGTCAGCATGGTCGTGGCCAGGAGCTGGTGGCTGATGGGGAACAGGAAATGGAGTTCTTGTTTGATGGGTTCAGAGTTTCAGTTGGGCTGATGAAAATAGTTCTGAGGATGGATGGTCGTGGTGGTTACACAACAAAGCGAATGGATTTAATGCCACTGAAATGTACACTTAAAAATGGTTAAGATGGTTGATTTTATGTGCGTTGTATCACAATTAGACAAATTAAATTAAAATGGTAAATTTTATCACAATTAAAAAAAAAGAGCAAGCGAGAGACAACTGTCTGGAGAAAAGTATGGGTCCAAGAAATGAACGGTAACCTTCTCCACTGCTGTGGGTCTGGGCTGGAATCCGCAGAGACCGGGTGTGAGCAGAGAATGCCCTGGGGGTGCAGAGCGTGTCACAGCCTTGTTTCTGACTCCTCTCACCCCAGTTGTCTTCCTAGTGGCTGGCACATCCTGAGCCAGGAGCTGAGGGCGGGAGCGGACCAGATGATTGGTCTCCAGTATTGGATCTCCCCTGAGAAGTGGTTCTGACCAATGACAAACAGACAGACCAAAAAAAAACTTTGGAGCATCAGAATGAGTCCATATACCAGGGGATAAAATTATGGGAAGGCCCATGGGCTTCCCATCCCTACCCAGTCTGATGCCTTAGGGGAGCATTAGAAATGTGCCTGTAGAAAAGTAAATGATGGCTCGGAGGGTTGGCGCGGTGTGGACAGCCGTTGTATGCCGTGGGTGGGAGTGTAAATTCGTACAGCCACTCTGTGGGCAGTTTGCCAAGAACTGTTAAAGCTGAAAACAAGCCTGTACCCTCTGACCCAGCAATTCCACCTCTCTTCCCCAGAGAGACTCTTCCCTAGAGGGGCGCTACCTCCAGCAGTGGGAATGGCTTAAATAAACTATAGTGTGTTTATAACATGAAATACTGCACAGCCGTAGAAAGAGCGAAGTACATCTGTACAGTTTCCATGGCTAGATCTTCAAGACATAGTGCTGAGGCTTCAAGACATATTGTTGTGGAATCATAGGTATATTTTGATGCTGTCGACTTTTTTTTTTTAATCAAATGTATGTGCTTTAGGGTATAAGCTATGCTGTTATAACAAAGAGATTCCCCCCAAACCAAAAGGCTGAAATGAGGTATCTTCTTTCTCATATAACAGGCCAGAGAGAGGTGGGGTCCAGGGTGAGTGCTGTTCCAGTTACTTATTGCTGCATAAAATGATAACTGCCTATGGCCACGCCACCCTGAACAAGCCCGATCCCGTCTGATCTCGGAAGCTAAGTAGAGTCGGGCTTGGTTAGTACTTGGATGGGAGACCACCTAGGAAGACCAGGTGCTGTAGGCATAAAAAATAAAAAAATAAGAGATTGTAAGCTGACAAGGTCCTGGCAATCTGTGGTCAACCAAGGGTTGCCTCGCCTAAAAAAATAAAAAATAACAAAACAAAACAAAACAAAAATCGATAACCGCATTTTGCTCATGGATTCTGTAAGTCAGGAATTTAGACAGGACACGGTCTGGGTGGCTTGACTGTGCTCTGTGGTGTCCAAGGCCTTAGCTGGAAAGAC
Organism: Pteropus medius; assembly: GCF_902729225.1. Lineage (NCBI taxonomy): Eukaryota > Metazoa > Chordata > Mammalia > Chiroptera > Pteropodidae > Pteropus > Pteropus medius. Next base: position 5,035,548 of record NW_024348242.1, on the reverse strand, counting down.
TTGGATAACAGGGACAAATCATCTGGAGGTTTCTTTACCCCTCTGGCACCTGAGTTGGAATGAAAAGGTTTGTCTTATTTGAGAATATTGATCGGAGTGTCTGCATGTGACTTCTCTATGTGCTTAGGGTTTCCATACAGCATGGTGGCCTCAGAGTCATTGAACTTTTTGCTCCAAGAGCAAGTGTTTCAGCAAATAAGGTAGAAACCACATGTCCTTTTAGGACTTTTCTTCAGAAATTGTATAGTGTCCCTTCTGCCATATATATAGCCACAACCCTATTTATATTTAAGGGGAGGGAACGGAGACCCCACCTCTCTGTGCGAGGAGTGCTAAAGGATGGGCGGTCATGTTGTAAAACCATCACAGGTTGGAAGCTCTGTCACATGAGGTCACCTGGGATCCAGGTTGGTCTGGCTGGGGGGGAAGGGACAGTGGGCTATGCCATTTGTATCACATGGCTTTCCATCTCTGGCTTCAAGGTGACTGCACCTGTTGTTGACCTATCCCAGTCAGGAAAAGAGAGAGTAGAGACCAAGCCTTTCCTTATAAAAATGTGGTTCAGAACGTACACCACTTCTGCTGGCATCCCATTGGCTAACTCTTGGCCATACTGCTACGCCTAGCTGCAAGGGAGGCTCAGAAATGCAGTCTGTAGCTGGGCAGCCATGTGCCCAGATGTAACTCTGGGGTCCCGTTGCTAAAAGGAAGTGGAGGAGAATAAGTATTATGGACCATTCGTTTTGGCAACAGTGTATTTTTCATATATACGTATGTGTATTTATGTATATGTATATAGAAATAGATCTATGTAGAATGTAGAAATACATAGATACATAGAATACAGTCTGGAAGAATGCATAGGAAAAGGTCTAGCAGAAACTGGTAACAGTGGTTACTTCCGGGGAAGGGAGAGAAGACAGGTGAGGGGTGAGTTCAAAGCTGACTCTAGCTGTAGCGTTTTAATTTTTAACAAGGATAATGTCTTCGCCTTTTACTTGAAATATGAATTCATACTGAAGAGGGCCTGGCGAGCCTCTGGCTGCTGGTGTTCTAGTCTTGGTATCATCTCCCGTGGTGGGACCCAACACCAAACGGTGCCAGGAGGTCACGTGGCCCTTTATCTTCCAGGAGCTGGCATTGCCGGGACGCTTAGGCCAAAGGCCCCACTTTCTCGAAGCCTGTCGTCTAGTCAGGGGCTCCCTGTCCCCGTCCTCCCCACGCGGCTCGGAGGGCCCCCTTTGGTACTCCCAGATATTGGCTGTACGTAGATGGCAGTTTCAGCACTGAAGGATTCAAACATGATAAAATACAGGCGGTCTCTCTTCAGAGTACTTATTAGTTACACATGGAAGGCTGGTCACTGTACAGGGGAGAAAGTGGGTGGACTCCGCCTTTTCCGCTCAATTAACGTTAACATCGTAGACACCATGTCCCTCCTGAGGGGACACGCTGGGGACACAGTGCTGCTTTAGTGGCGTTCTTGCCCCAAATGCATAACCAAAATCTAATTATGAAGAAATAACAGACAAACCTAGACGGAGGGACATTATTCAAAACAACTGGACTGAGCTCTTAAAAAATACCAACGTCGCGAAAGACAAGGAAAGGTCGAGAAACCGTTCTCGACTGAAGGAGACCAGATACGAGTGGGCGTATAAGGCAGGAGACTGAACTGGGTCCAGGATCTGGGGAGAAATTGCCATCAATGGACAGTCAGCAAAAATACGAATTCGGACACTCTTCAAGGCCATGGTATTGTGTCGTATCAAGGTCACATTTTCTGCGTTTGATCATTGTACCGCGAATGTCGCTGGTCTTAGGACATACACGAGGAAGTATTTAGGACTAAAGNTTTTTTTGGTCAAAAAAGCCAAGTAGTGAGGATTCTAGGCTTTGCGGGCCATATGGTCTCTGTCACAGCAACTCCGCTGTTGTAATTTCAGAGAAGCCACAGACGATATGCAAATGAATGGGCGTGGCTGTGCTCCAATAACGCTTATTTATGGATACTGAAATTTCAGTTTCATATATTTTTCACATGTCATGAGATATTCTTCTTTTGATATTTTTTTCCAGCCACGCAGAACCCGTTTTTAGCTTACTGCCCATACGAAACCACGTGGCTGAATCTGGCCTGAGGACTATAGTTTACTGATGCCTGATGTAGAAGAAGAACACACACACACACACACACACGCACGCACACACGCACGCACACGGGCAGAAAGCAAATATGGCACAGTGTTAACACTTGGTGAATCCGGACAAAGGATATAGGGCGTTCTTTGTACTCTCCTTACGATTCTTCTGCAAGTTTGACATTATTTAAAAAAAAATTAGAAAGAGGCAGAAGTGTCCTCTCCCGAGGCCCAGGAAGGAGAGAGCGATGGTCCTGTAAACACAGGAGTGAGCCCTCACGACGGGGAGGCGTCTGGGGCGAGGGGAGACTTGCTCCTAGCTTTATCTGCTCTCTTCATTTTCCGCGCCCCTCCCTTATCTCTTGGCTCACGCTTCATATCCAGAGACCCCGCTCGGCAGGCCTGAGGAATGAAGGTCTGGCCTCACTCTTTCACGAACCCGTTTTTCTCTCTCTCTGCTAAATGCATTTCTCCACCGAGAAAACAGCCACTTTAAATAACGTTCATTGGATTACTGTATTTCATTTCACGGTTCCTGTCCCTCACAGCGGTTTCTCCAAATTGTTGGTATTTGTCCGAGATGATCAAGTCTGGAGGGAAGGGCGTGTTTCCTGGCATGTGGCATTATTTACAGTGTTCCCTTCTCCTGGTGTAGGGGCAGTCTCTTGTATTTCCTTTGGCCTTGGGGCCCTGAGGAGTTAATTCCAGGAATGAGACGTTGAGGGAGGGTTGGCTTTAAGGGAAGAGGTATATTATTTTCTTAGTTGACTTAACCAGAACCGTCTTCATTGCCAGGATCAGGAACCCATTCTGGCCTCGGGTGGAAAGGAATTTATGAGTTTACATAACCGAGAGTGTTGGATACCATTATGTTCAGACTTGGTTCGATCCAAAGGTCGAGACAGTGCTGTGAGAATTCTGTCTCTTAACCACGTCTCAAAGTCCTGTTTGGCTTCATCCTTAGGCAGGCTCTCCCCACTCAGCAGCCCCACGTGTACCTGCCACCAGATTAGCAAACCCAGGAGAAAGAGGGTGTCTCTAAACCAACACTTGCAGCCAAAGTCCCAGGGCTGACTCTCACTGGCCCAATATGGGCCGTTTATCCATGTCAGAACCAGTCGGTTGCCAGGGGATCAGAGGATACTAATTGACCAGGCCTGGATCACATGACCACTCTTGGCACAGGGACTGTTACCTCTACTCAAACCACCTGGACTAAGAATTGACAAGAGAGAGCCCCTCAAAGTCACATTTGGTCGCGCTCATCATGAGGAAGGGTAGAACAAGCGCTATCCCATGCTGCCGTCCCCAGTTCCAGTCCCAATTTTCTCAGCCACATCATCTCTAATAGATAGTTGTAGGTGTATCGTCTTCGCCGTCAAACTCTGACCTCTGCAGCCACGTCCTCTGACACGAGCAAACCGTGACAAATGACCTGTTCGCTTTCTCTTCTACATCGTGCCCGGCCTCCTGCATCCCTCAGGAAACACACAGGATCTACAGACAGAAGCTGGACGAGCTGACGGCACTCCAGACCTTGTGTAGCAGCTCCATCAGCAAGCAGAAGACCCGACTAAAGGACTTGAAGCACACGCTCCAGAGGTAGGCGCGGCCGCATAGCAAAGAGTCAGAAACCCAGCCTCAAAATGGCGCAGGCAGAGAATGGAAATGTTAATGGAAAAAAAAACCAGGAGTGGCCTTAGGCATTGCTGGATCCAGGGGTCAAAGGGTAGTTTTAGGAATCTGGTTTTTTTTTCCCCTCTAATTTCTGCCTTCCTCTAGATTGGCTTCTCTCTCAGGCCGGCTGTCCACTCATGGTCACCGAGCTGGCCTCCAGCCTTTCTTCCTACTGGCTTGGCCAGCCCAGCAGAAGTTCTGGGTGTGATCCTCATTGGTTGGAACTGGTCATATGCCCACCTGTGAAGCAATCACTGAGTAGACCGGTTAGGCAAGACTAGGTTATATGCTCAGTTTATGGACCTGGGGGATGGGACAGGCCTTGAGCCTGTCGGAGGCGGGATGAGGATGAGAGGTAGTTGCCCAGAAGAAAGTTGTTATAAGAAGTCCCGCTGGGCAGATGAGCAGTGGGATCCTTCTCATGGGTGTCGGGGCTCCCCCCCTGGTTCACTGGTGCAGTGGGGGAGAAGTCTGGCTTTCCCCTCCCCCTCCCAGGGACATACTTGAGCTCATGACTTAGGTCAGTACCTGAGGCCAGGATCACATGTTCACTCCCCAACCCCGATGTCTTTGTAGTTTAGGACAGCCCCTCATTCCCATAGGTGAAGGGGCTAGGCTCTGACCCCCTGCCCAGGTAGACAGGGAAACAGGCTCTGAGCAGCTTTTCCCAGATTACTTACGTGGGCTGGCATTCCAGAGTGTGTGGCTCCTGGCCAGTTCCTCCCTTCCCTCGTGGACAGTTTTTGGGAAGGTTACTGATTATACCCCTAACCTTGCCTGACCATTTTGGAAATTGAGGCCCATTATTCATGGGGTAAAGTGTGGATGGTTTTATGCCATGACGTTGCCACTCTTGGAAGAACATATCTTACTGACGGCAGGACTCAAGAGTCTTTTATCTGTCTCGAGTTTTTCAGCCTTGGCGCTAATGATAATTCTTTGCTTCCGGAGGCTGTCCTGTGCGTTGTAGGACATTCCGCAGCATCCCTGGCCTCTTCCCACTGGATGCCCGTAAAATCCTCCACCCTGTCTTGACAACCAGAATGCTCCCAGACATTGCCAAGTGTCCCCCGCTGAGAACCACTGGGTCAAAAGGTTGACTCATGAGTTCAGTTCTTACACTGAGGACCCCAGCTATTCCAAGTATCCACGACTTGTTTTTCTAGTTTCGATAGTTAAATATCACCAAAGAATAGCAGTTAGACCTTGATTGGTTGGTCGCTTATATTTTCAAAGCGCCTTCCTGTCTACCATCTTAGTAATTTTTAGATTATGCCTTTAAAATAATAAGAGCCCTAGTCCCTTTGTGTCCGAGCATAGTCTGCAGAAGACCCTGACAAGTAGTTCTTCTCTCTCGTAAGCTTTCCACTTAGTTTGCTTCCGATGATTAAATCAAAGACATTTGGGGGAAAAAAAGAATAGCGAGAAGTATTGCTAGTATGTATCCACTGAGCTTGTACTATGTGTCAGATGTCATTCGGAAGACTGAGTTGCATTTACTCACTCAGTCCTCACGATGGTATTGTCTGCGAGCTAGGCCTGATGTTAGCCCTGTTCTTCAGGTGTGGAAAGTCTGGCAGAGAGGGTGAAGGGCATTCCCAAGGTCACAGGTTAGCAGCGAGCCAGCATCAAACCCAGAGAGTACAGAGGGAGGTTCGAGGTTGCGAGAAGCATTGAGACGGAAGGATGGGAGGGCAGTGCCTAGAGCTTCCAGGCTCTTCCTCCAGTCTGAGGAATGCCCCTGCTTCTCCCGCGCCCACGCCTCTGGCCGCAGGTACAAGCGCCATGCCAGTCGGGAGGAGGCAGAGCTCGTTCAGCAGATGGGCGCCAGCATCAAGGAGCGGCAGAACACCTTCTTCGACATGGAGGCCTACCTGCCCAAGAAGAACGGGTAGGCGCTGGGAGCCTACGCATACCCCCACACTCACCCCCGCCCCCGCCTTCTTGAGCAGTGGCCTAGCACACCTGGGCTTCGTGACTCCCACCTTCCTGCTGGGGCTTGAGGCTGAGGGGGGAAGGCAGAAATGAGGTGGGAAAGAGAGGCGGCTTCCTCATATGATCCCCCATGAACACAAAGGTGGCTGGCTGCCCCTGGTGGGGGGTGACTGGGAAAGCACACCAGGGGGCCTCCTGGGCCAGAAGGGTTTTATTCTCTTGGCGTTCGTTGCATGGATGTGTAAATACGTGAAAATTTATCATGTTGTATACTTAAGACAGTTATGTCTTAATTTTAAAAAGAACCCATTTTAATTGCCCTAGAGGTTGTACACATGCCTTCGCCTCATTGGCTGGAGTTTAGTCACGTGCTCACTTTAGCTGCAAGGGAGGCTGGGAAATACTATCTGTAAACCAGCTAAAACGGGGGGCGGGGCACGGGTCAGTCCCAGTTCTCATGTGTCACAGTCGTCACAGTCTCTGATCAGTATTCTCATGTGATGTGAGGCCCTTCGTACTGCTGAGGTTATTAACAGCCTGTGTTTCTCATTGACTGCTCGGTGTACGCTTCATCAGTTTAAATATTGTTGGTTGGGGCCCACTCCCCAGGCTGTTAAGGATGTGCCGGCCTCACAGGTCTTTCCTTCCAGGCTCTACTTAAATCTGGTCCTCGGCAACGTGAACGTGACCCTTCTCAGCAACCAGGCCAAGTAAGTATCCTGGACTTTAACCTGGCTTTCTTCTGGAAAGGCATTGTGCTCTTTCAACTCCTGGAGAGATGAGACCAAGCTAGAATCTTTGCATGAATGAAGAAAATGTTAACACTTGGGGCTCCGGCTCTTGGTCTTTCTGACACCCTCCTCGGTGGGCAGACCCCCCAGGGGAGGTGTCCTCTTTCCTTCACAGAGTCCATCAGTTAGGTGGATGGGACTGTCCGCTTCCTGTGAGAAGTGGCCCCTGCTCCAGTTCATGCCTTAGCGTACACTTTTAGGAAGCAGACAGTCACGTCCACCCCAAAATCTATCAGTTTCTAGGAAAACGGAGCCATGGAGTTTCCCCTGCTGGAACTGGCTGGGGGAGGAGACTGTGTCCCTACTCCTCGGTCATCCCCATCATGCCCTGGAGTCCAGGGACATCGGAAGTTTAGCACTTCGGCCCTCGTTCCCTGATTGTCACCATTCATTCAATGCCAGCTCCCTTCCTTAGTGGGACCGGAAGGTCCTTGTGGGACGTGGGTGGCAATAAGTCAAGGATCAGATGGGGTGAAGGTCCTACCCCCCAGATGGGATATAGTTCTCTTGCTATAAGTATAGTAATAGCTACACAACCTCTCCTGGGGGTGTCTGCTGCCGCAGGTTTGCCTACAAGGATGAGTATGAGAAGTTCAAGCTCTACCTGACCATCATCCTGCTCCTGGGCGCCGTGGCGTGTCGCTTCGTCCTTTACTACAGGTAAGACAGCGTGACAGCGTGACAGGCATGCAGGGGGCAGAGCAGTGGCCACGAGAGAGGGACCCGGGGTCTCTCCTGCACCTGCAGTGTTTGGCGTGACAAGATGTAGATAGAGAAGAGCCATTTCTCATGAGAAGTAGCAATCCCGTCCACCCTACCTCTGTCCATTGAATATCTGCGAAATGGCTACTGGATATGCCTTACAACGTCATGATTAAAAAAGGGGCCAGTGTGGCATATTTATGTAATGGAATTCCGACGTATGCTACAAAGCACACAAATCCTGAAAATACTGTTACGTGAAAGAAGCTGGTCGCAAAAGGTCACATATTGTATGATTCCAATTATATGAAATATCCAGAATAGGCAAATCCATAGAGACTGAAAATACATTCGTGGTTACCAGGGCAAATGGGGCGTGACTGGTCGTGGGTAAGGAGTTTCTCCTGGAGCGATGAGAATGGTCCAAAACTAGATGGTCGTGATGGATACACAGCTCTGTGAACATACGAAGAAAACCTTGACTGAATGTGTACTTTAAAAGGGTGAATTTTATGGTATGCGAATTATGTCTCAATCACAGAAAGGACGAGAGGAAAAAGGAAAGGAAGGAAGGGGGAAGGAAGGAGTGAACAAAGAATGAAAAACAGAGAAAGAAAAAGGAGAGAGGCATGGGTCACAGACCGTCTGGGCTTGAATCCTGGCTTCGAGACGCCTTGGCTGTTACCATGGGCCGGTTCTCCCTGGGGGCCTCAGTCTCCGTCTGTAAAGCGAGGGTGACACCAGTGCCTGCCTCACAGGGTGGTTGTGACAGTTCAGTGTGTCAACGCTGACCGGCCCAGTGCACGGCGCCTAGCAGTGCTCGAGGGCATCAGCTGGCGGTGTCTGAGCAGGACAAGGCCAAGTCTGGGGGCTGAAGCTGTGCCGCCCAGTGGGGGAGGGTTCGCTTCTCCCTGTCACCCTGAGTGTGCTGCCTCAGCGGAGGTGGCCAAGCACAGCGTGGGCATTCGGCCCACGTGTTAAGGGTTTATTTCTTTGCAGGCGCTTGGCTGGGAGTCCAGTCGCTGGTCTGGCCTCTTGAACGTCCAAACAAAGGCTCTTTTAGACCCTGGGCCTGTGCCCGCCCGCTGCCTCAGGCCTGGCCCGTTTCGCTGGAGGGCAAAGGTTGCCCACATCAGCCACGCCTGCTCACATGCCCTCTGGAAGGAGGTGAAAGTTCCTCCTGAGCAACCAGATTGCCCTGCACTGGGACCTCTAGGGCCCTCAAAGGGCAGGCCTGGGGCATGGGGTCCAGCTCTAGGGATCTCGTTCCCATTTCTCCCCTCTGCAGTGGTCTCCTAGGGGACTTGCAACCCAGCGGCACAAGCTGGCCGGCTCGAAGCAGCGGGCGCTGTCTGCTCCCAGTCCCGAGGCCGGAAGTCTGAAATTGAGGTGTCGGGGGGACTGAGCTCCCTCCGAAGGCTGCAGTTCTTTCTCGCCGCCGCCCGCTTCAGGCGGGCGCTGGCCACCCTTGGCTTAAAGCTGTTTCACTCCAGTCTCTGCCTCGTGTGCCTCAGGCCTGTCACGTGGCCTCCTTCCCTGTGTGTCCCTTGAGTCTCCTTCATGACCTTCTCACGAGGACACTGGTCATTGGCTTTAAGGCCCGCTATGACCCAGGATGACTTCATCCTAACTCATTGCCTTTACAGAGACCCCATTTCCAAATGAGGTCATATGCATGTTTTCAGGGGGCACTAGTCGACCCAGTACACTTTCTGTGGGTTAAAAATAGGACAGGGAGCGGGGCCGGACAGGTGTCAGGACCCTCTGCGCCTCTCCCACAGGGCGGCCTGCCCTGCCGTCTAACCGTGGACGAATACCCTCACCTCTCCTGGCCCGGGTTTCTTCACGCAGAAAGTGAGGCTAAGGGGAGCTGCTTGGCAGGATGGTTGCGAGGACTAGATAAAGGCGTTCAGAAGAGCGCCCGGCACCTGCGCGCTGTCCCGTGTCGTTCTGGGCTAAGCCAGGGCGGGCAGGCAGGAGAGCACAGCCTGCTGTCCCGTGTCGTTCTGTGCTAAGCGAGGGCGGGCAGGCAGGAGAGCACAGCCTGCTGTCCCGTGTCGTTCTGTGCTAAGCCAGGGCGGGCAGGCAGGAGAGCACAGCCTGCTGTGCCGTGCGTCCCAGGAGCAGGAGTCTCTTTCCTGACTGACTCTTGCCCCCTTGGGACTGTTTCCTTGCTGGAGGCCCCACCCAGGGGTCCTCCCACGGTGCCTAAGTCCACAGCTGGGCCTGGCCGGCCTCCTTCACAGCTGGGGGTTCCAGGCCCAGCTCCACCACTCACGAGGTCAGCACTAACTACTGGGAACTTGCATTGCATTGGCCTCATAGGACCTCTCGTAGAGCCCGTGGCCTGTCTGTGTCGGCTTCCTCCTCTTGCCTGAGGGCCAGAGGACGCCTGCTCTGTCCGTGCTGCCTGGTCTTTCTTCAGGTTTCGGCTGGAGGGTTCGGTGTGTCCTTCTGCTGCCTTCAGGCTAAGGAGCTGCATCTGGTTAGGAGGGCCCTCTGTCCAGATGGGGTTTTGAAGCAGACAGCAAAGAGGCGGTCAGCTTGGGTTGGGGGCGGGGGGCTTCGCGTGGCTCTCGCTCCAGTGCTCACCAGCTGTGTGGCCCTGGGCAGCTCACTTCCCCTCTTCCGAGCCTCAGTTTCTTCATCTGTACAGTGGGAAGTCGTGTTCAGTTTGGGCTCCCTCAGAAGACAGCTCCCCAGGAAAAGCATTTGAATGACAGGATTTTATTCAGGAAGTGATTCCAGGAAACGCAGGTGGGGAATGGGAAGGAGGGAGGAGAGGTCGTCCTGCGGGTACCTGGAGTTCGGTGCTGCCGGGGAGCGGGGGACAGTGTAGAGTGTCCCTCAGTTATGCCACCTGAGGGGCGAGGGAGCAGGGGGGTTTGACCTTCCACTGCTGTTGTTCAGGGGGAGTCAGGGACCTCTCCCACCGTGGATTACTTCTGTCTGCCCCTCGTGCCAGCAGAGGGAGCACAGGGGCCTGAGAAAGCCCCCAGGTGAGCCAGGAGGGGTGGCGGGTTCTGGGCATGAGTGTGCATGTGCGCCTGCCACAGGGACCAGTTCTGTAGGGTCGTTGGCGGGTCTGTAGAGACCGTCTGCGTAGAACACCTGCAACATTGCACGTTCTCGGCGGTCAGAGCTGGCCTCGAGTGGCGGACCGAAGGATGGTCCCCAGAGGCGCACACCTTCTGGCACCTGACGTGGCGGGAGGTCTTTGCAGGTGGATTACGTTAAGGATCTTGAGACGGCGGATGATCCTGGATTATCCAGTGGGCCCAGTGTAATTACTAGCGGCCTTATAAGAGGGAGACAGGAGGGCCAGTGTGACAGAAGGAGGCGTGGTGACAGACGCAGAGGTCAGAGTGACAAGACGAGGAATTCAGGAGGCCTCTCGGAGCTCAAAGAGGCACGGCAAGGGCCTCGCTCCCTGGGCCTTCGGAAGAAGCGCAGTCCTGAGGACCCTTTCGGACTCTGACTGCTAGAGCTTTAAGAGAATAATCGCGCGTTGCTTTGAGCCGCTAAGCGTGTGCCCACGTGTTGCAGCAGCAACAGAAACTCACGCACTTCAGCAGAACAGAGAAGCCCAGCACCTTGGGCATGTCCCTAAAGTGCCAGGGCCATAAAGCTTTAGTTTTACTTCTCTCTTTACTGATAAGATAGAGGAAAACAACAGCGAAAAATATCCTGGTCCCCACCACTCGCTACGGGGCCCGACTGGAGGTGAGCGCAAAAGTCAGGATCTCGGTGGCCCTCTGCTCTGGGGCTCCTCCCTGCTCCCCTGCCCCCCACTTCCGTCCAACTCAAGCGAGACGTTGATTTTCTCAGTTAGGTGTCTGAGACCCATTTCTCAGACTTTGGACACTCTGTGGTGCTTCTAACATGACCCTAGGGAACATGCACAGGTCTTCCTAGGCTGCAAGCACTGTCCTCAGTACCTCACGCATTAAGTTCAGCGGGTGCTCACGGCAGCCTCCACGGGGCGCAGGGGAGGCTGTTACTCTCCCCACGTCACGGATGGGGACGTGACAGTGCGGGAGAATCCCTAGGTTGTCCAGGGTCCCCCAGCTGGCAAGAGGTAGAGTCTGGATTTGAACTCGGGCCATGAGTTTGCAGAGCCTGTGCCCGACTCTCCCGAGATTGCCTCTGCGGGCGACAGTTCAGCAGGGCTGGGGGCTGAGAGCCCGTCATTGTGTCACATAGCTTAAAAGACAGCTTCCGACATCTTTTATTATTGTTAGAGTCGTATCTTCCCAGGGCCATTGTAGTTGGGGAGAAGGGTCACCCAGTTCAGGGGCAGAAACGGAGTAGGGGACGGGACAGCGGTGTTTTCCCTCCCCGCGGACAGATAGCACCCGCTGCCGTCACTTCTGTCCCCTGCCGAACGGATCTGTGTGACTCTGGGAGGTACAGAAGCACTTCCGAATTGGGTCGGAGATAGAGCCTTCATCCAGGTCTTGTCAGAGAGACCGGTTGTGGTCGGGGGGCCCTCTGTGGGGCCGTCTGCTGCAGGCTCTCCCAAGATCCTTCACCCGGAGTGCTCACGGAGGGGACCAGCCTTCCCGTTTCACAGACGGCAAAGCCGAGGCCAGGCCGGTCTCTGACAAGGTCACACGGAGCGTGTCTGCCAGCCCTCCACTTTGACCCGGCCGCAGCACAGCTCCAGCCACCCAGTCTGTCTGCCTTTAAGGCCTGCTCTGCCCAGCTCCTGGCTGTGGTCACCGTCCAGGGGGCGGGAAGTTCTTAAGTTCATCTTACAGACAATTCAGGCCGTAAGAATCGTCTGTAATGAAGTTTACTGAACGTTTAAGGGGACAGAGGGAGTTGGGGTCTTGACAATGCTGACAGTTTCAAGTAGCATCTTGAGTTTTCTGCTTGAAGTCCTTCTGTTTCACATCAGACGTAAGAATTCCGAAGGGAGCCAGGTCGTTGTGGGCTGAATGGCCAGGGGAAGAGGGGGGATCCTGAGCTAGAGCCGTAAGGGCAGCTAGGATTCAGGGAGAAAGATGAGGAGAGGGGCAGGCGTTCTGGGTGGAGAGAAGATGCCTCAGAGGCCGGACCCCCTCTGCCTCGCGGAGGGTTGGGGGTTCTGAGGCACACCCGTGTGGGCCGCCCTCGGCCTGGCCGGCTGTCCTGAGGTGGCGCTGGGGATGGCCGACCCTGGCACTCATGCCTGCTTCACGCTCAGGACTGCTTCTCCACACCAGGGTGACAGACGAGCTCTTCAACTTCCTGCTGGTGTGGTACTACTGCACCCTGACCATTCGGGAGAGTATTCTCATCAGCAATGGCTCGAGGTAAGTGGGGGCCTTGCTTTGAGGGGGTGTGGTGGGGGGGAGAAAGAACTGTCTCAGAGGGGAGGCAGGTGAGGGCTGTCATCCTCGGCCGGCCTCGCCCCCTTCTTCAGAGGCGTCTGTAACTGTTCATACCCAGAGCGGAGGAAAACTGCTTACCAGAAACCCTAACTCAAATGGGCTCAACATAACAGGAAATTCATTGTCTCATGTCAAGGACAGGTCTGTTGGGGCTGACTTCAGGTAAGGCTTCATCCAGGTGCTCAGCGTCATCAGGACCCAGCTTCTTGCGCTCACCTACGCCTTCTGCTGTGTTGTCTTTATTCTCTAGCTCCATGTAGGGGCATCTAGCGGCTCCGGACTCACATCTTTACTTTCAGCATGAAAGGGCACGTTCCTCTCTTCCCAGAATCTCACTGGGTGCTATTGGCGCTTACTGGGTCACGTGCCTGTCTCTGAACCAATCACTGTGGCCAGAGAATGTGCTGCTACGATTGGCTGGGCTTGAGCCGTATGGCCACCCCTGTGGCCGTCACTGGAAACCTAGAAGCTGCATGTCAGGAAGGGAATGGTTCCCCAGAGGACAACTAGGATACTGTCACTAGTGGGATGAATGGATTCTGGTGACAAGACTGGGTGGTCTCCCATAGAAAGATGAGAGAGTCTCAGGACTCAGTTAGTATCCATGCTTGCCTATTTTCCATAGTTCTGATTCCTTTTTGCGGTGGCCATTTGAAACCCCTTCATACCATTCTTGTCCTTGTCCTTTCCTGAAACAAAAGGAACAACCTCTGCCCCCCTCCAGGGGGCTAGTCAGGAACAACCAGGAGCTATGTGTTTAAGATTGGGACATCTGCCAAAACCCCAGATAATTTGCCGCCTTCTCACTTTTCTGCCCAGTGGTCTCCTGGGTCAGATCCCTGCTCTGCCGGGCCTTTCCCATAGAGCCGTGAGGTAAGGGCTGGGGGGACGGTGGCTGTCAGGTACGTGGCCCTGTAGCGGGCAGCCTTTTAGAAAAGATCAGTGTTTCTCAAACTGCCCTCATTCCTGTCTCATCTGCACCATTTTTGCCATGTCCATATATCACCTAGATGATAATTTCCCCACATTTTAAATCGATCTTCCCCTTTTTTTTTTTTTTTACTTAAATATTTATTTTAAAAGGACACTTTATTTCACCACCATTCATGGAAAACCAGCATCAACTGCAGGAAAGGGGAAGTAGTATAAAAATATCTTTTTGTTTTCCTTGTCTAATTTTTTTTAAGTCAATCATTCTTGCTTCCTGAAGGCTCTGAGCCTGAGCTCTGCTCTCTCATGTGTGTGTATTTGTGTGTAAAGCCGGAGATGCGCAGATCTTGAGAGGCATTAAAGATGTCCTAGCATCTAACCAAGACTCCTTGACTTAATCAGGAGAATGGAAGGAGAATGGAAAAGATAATTCAGTATCATCTAGTGCTACACCCGAGTTATCATGCAAAACTTGGCGGTACGTGCCCCATGCTTTGGGAAACACTGAAGTAGAAAATCTTACCAAATAATAGCATTGATAGTTCTCCTGAGTTTTAGTATCTTTCTGCTGTTGGGTATGGTTGGGGGAGAGCCACAGTAGTACATAGTGGGGAGATGGGCCAGGGCAAGGCCTTCTTGGTGCTAATCCTCTTCCTGTACCCATGGGCCTACTGTCAGGCTTGGAGTTTCCCCCTTCTGATGGACTCATATTAAGAGTGTTCTGGGGCATATTGTGTCTCTAATGGTCACTGACATTTTAGTAAGAGCTACTCTGGTCTGCTCTTTTTCTGGTATGACAAGCTGTGGATGGGGGCGTTACCAGAGAAAAGGGAGCACAACTGAGTGGAGGTCCCTACAAGTGTGGGGCACACCAGAAAAAAGAGGATGAGGACAAAGGGGGGAAGAAATGGAGTTCCAAAGGCAAGCCTTATTTGCCTGATGCTTTAGCAGGGGCTTTTGGCGGGGCTTCCTTGGAGCTTGTGCTCTGACAGGACAGCAGGAAGGGTTGTCTCCGAGCTTGTAAAGCAAAGCTGTGGATGTGGGTCCATTCTGCCCCCATCTGTCATTAACTACACATTTATCAAGCGTCTCCTAGGTGCCAGACTTATCTAGGGACTCCAAGATAGGTCACACCCTGTGCCTTTTGGGAACATTCATAGAGTTTTTTTTTTTTTTAAAGGCCCATTAATGGCAAATATAGTTCAGTAATCTCAAGTTGTAATGGCACCTTTCCTCTAGTCCTGTCCTGCCACTCTGGCCTGGGGCAGGGGTTTGGATGTGGTGGCACTGGGGAGTCTGGAATGGGTGGGGTGGGCCTGTAGGTGCCTCATCTATACAAGAATGACTATGGGAATTGTAGCCAATTTGTGGGGGAGGGCGTACGGCAGGTGGGCTGGATCTAGCTGACCAAATCCCTGACTCATCTTCAACATCTCTTGGATATTTAGCGTCCTTCCTCCCCCAGCTCCTTCCCAGAGCTCATTTCTCTTGGGGGCAGGCAAGGTTTCCCCTCACATTTGGGCCTTACCAGAGAATAAGAAATGCACAGCTAAGAGCACAATGAGGAGGAGGAAGAAGGGGGTCAGATTGGGATGGATTCTACCTCTTTCATCTCTGAAGTGTCCCAGGGGAGCTCAGGAGCTCAGGGTTTGTACCTGAGCCCATGGTCTTTGTGAAAATGAATCAAACCCAAGTTCTGCAATGAGGCAAGGTCCTTGGAGCTGTACCAGTGTTCTAAAGACAGGTGGAGCTGGGCCATGTGGGCTTCCTAGAGGCTTGCTGCCCAGCTTTGGTCTGACTGAGCCTTTTTCATCGTGTTCCTGGTTGCACCTGAGGCCTGAATGAGGGCTGTGGTCAGGGAAGCAGGCCTAGAGACGTAGGGGTGTGGCAGGACTCCCCCATCGTGGCATAGTGCCACCCTTGCTCTGTGTCTGATGCCTCCCATGTGAGATGTAGCTCATTAGCTCAGTACAATAAACAAGTCAACTTCCCTTGCAAATTCTGCAATTGATGGAAAACTACCTAAGAGAAGTAAACATGAAGGGGATTTATAGGAGCATAAATAGTTCAAGGAGGTGAAAAGGTCTCAAACGATGTCAATAACCTCCTACCTACCTATTTTGTTGTCCCCTGCACTGATTCCCAGCAGCCCAGGTCAGCATCCTACTGGATCAGCAATCCCAGAGGAGCTTCTTTCCTCCACAAGTCTAGCTGTAGTCTTGAGATAGACTTCTGATTGGTTAGGCTCAGGTCACATGCTCATCCTTGAGCCAATCACTGAGGCTGGAGGGATGCAGCACCCTGATTGGCTGGCTCTGGGTCATGTGCCCAGTTATATATCCTAGCTCCTCTCCAGTCACCCAGACTGAGTCAGGGAGTGACTTGGTTCCCTGAAAGGAAGCGGAGTCCTGGAACCATAATGGGGGGTGATTGACAGGCAAAACATCAGATGTACTCTACAGTTAATTCTGGGCCAGGACGAATAATGGATTAGGGATCATATTCATTTTCCTGGCAAGTCGGCCTATGGGCACCTGGCTCTAATGAGCTGTTGTAGGGATATTTCCCGGGATACAGAGGTGTAGGGGTGGCAGGCAAGGGAGGGATCCTCAGGGTAGAAGCCATTTCTTTAACTGCCCAGATTACCAGAAGCACAAAGCCAGAAACAGCCCGGGGTTGAATAGTGGCTGGTGCACATAGTCAAACATCACTATCCATACATATTTCCTACAAATGTGGACAAAATGCCCTGAAGGGAGGGCCGTGGTCTCCCGGGCACAATCCCCATATACCAGGACATGCTGTCCCTACGTTCTGGCAGGCGTGCACCACTCTTCCTGGGCCATCTATTGTCTGCTTATTAGCCCACTAGCCCCTGCAAGCTTCATTTCCGTGGCAAAATGGGCCCAGAGACCGACTGCTAATAAGTGCAGGTTTCTTTTCGGAGTGACAAAATTGTCCCCAAACTGATTGTGCTGACGGTTGCACAACTCTGCGAATATATACTTTTAAATGAGTGAATTGTATGGTACCTGAATTATATCACAATAAAACTATTATATAAACATACACACGTGCACAAAACCTACCCAGAGCCCTGGAGTATGCAGATGGACCAATGGGGCTGGGAAGAAGCGACTCCGAGCCTCTCCCAGGGCCGTTGAGCTGTGTTTATTGGTGGCAGCTGTCATTGCTGTGCTCCGGGCACTGCAAGCTGTGAAATTAAAAGCTGCTGCTCAGCAAAGCTGGCTGTCCAGAGCCTGAGTCTGGCTCAGGCCGTTCCCAGATGGAGAAGAGGGCATTTCTCAGGGGAGCTTTGGAGAACAGGACAAAGGAACGTGGGGCTTACCAAGACCCGAGGACTTGCATGTGGCTTTGCAGAGAACTGAGGAGGTTCCAGAGAAGCTTCTTGGGCGTTCTTCAAGCTGAAAGTCTGAGGATGGGGCCAACTGCCTTTTCTATCAGATTAGTGCCGGGGCCCCTCATAGATTCTGACAGGCAGGACAGACGTGGGGCGGGAGAGACTGGGAACAAAGAAGTGGATGGATGTTTTGTCTTGTCCTGTGAATTCACATGGCACCTGCAACCATCTCCTGTCATCTCTGTGCTGGTGGCATTCAGACCAGCTGCGGCTTTCACCAGCCGCACCTCCGGGACCTCACTTTATCCAACATTTATTAAATGCCTACTGTTTACCTAGTGCTGTTAGTGCTAGGAATAAAGGAAAAAGCCTTATCCCTCACCATAACCCTTGAGGGACCCACAGGCCATTATCTGAACATTTAATTTACGCCCAGAACTATTGTGGGCTGCAAAGAGAAGGGATGAGTAAGATTCGGTTTCTGCTCTTATGTCTACGTTCTGATTGAGATGTTTTAAGACCGCGCAAACCCACATATTAGGATGAAGCAAGTGAAGACCTCGGTGACACATCAATTTTCACCTAATTAGTTGGAGGGTTTAGGGAATCAAATATTCCCTACTGCTGATGGGGGCATAAATTGGGATAGCAATTTTGGAGGGTAATTTTGACAAGTCCCAATGAACACACCCTCTGAGCCAGCCGTCCCCCTTCTTAGAGAAACAGTGTCATCACACTAGGGGACTTCCACAGAATGTTGTGGCAACATCGAGGATGATAGTGACGATCGAGGAACAGCCAAGAAGACTGTGGCAGAGCCACATCCTGAAATGTGATGTGGCATTTAAGAAGCCAGTGACAGGTCTATAGGTACTGGCCTGGGAGTCAAGACAAGAGAGCAAGTTACAGGACAGTTTTGGCTAAAAAGAAAGCCTAATCCAGCAGCTCATCTCTGGAACCAGCAGATCTCCAGTGTTTTCTTCTGGTGGGCCTCCATCCCAGTCCACTCCTGAGAGTGAGTCCTGGAGGGAGGTGGGTTGATTGCTGCCGTGGATGCCTCAGGCGTCCTGGTCACTACCGCTCAGTCCTTGGGAGGATGAGCTCGGCCGCTCTCAGGCTGCATTTGGCCAAGCGCATCCCTGCCATGTAGTGTTCAGATAACTGAGCTCTGGTAGAGGAGTCGGGGAAGGCCAGAGAGGCCTGAGACACTCAGGGACTTTGACAGGCACAGGCGTGAGGGCCCAATGCTCATCCTAGGCTGCCCCTGACACTGAGGAGGGGGTGTGACAACCATGTTCCCTCCCCAGTGCAGAGTGAGAGCCCTGAGCCGGGGGAGTGCCGAGTTCTGACAACAGAGTCCCCACAGCTTCTGGGCTGGGTGAAATCAATTCAGGGCGAGACGACGGCCTCTGTGACAGAGCAGCAGATGAGCCCAGGGCGCAGGGCTCCCATGGAGCAGCTGCGTCTGGCATGGTGCGACGTGCTGCGTGTGCGGCCCGTCATTTCTCTGTATCTGTCCGGGATGACGTAGGTAGCTGCAGCTCTGTGTAAATGTGTGTGGGTGTGTGTGTGCTGGGTTTATCACTGAGCACCTGCTCGGAGCCAGGTAGCACGGGTACATCGATGAACCAGACAGACAGGATCCCTGCTCTTCTGGAGTTTACATCTGAGTGGGAGAAGGGATTCAGAAAAAAAAATGAGGAAAAAAAAAAATTCAGACAGCGGTGAGTACCATGGAGAAGATGAAACAGGGGCAGTGTGATCCGGTGTGGGGCTGCCTGACTGTTGTAGATAAGGTGCTCGGAAGGGGGTTCTTGGAGCAGGTGACAGTTGGTCCAAAACTTGAATTTTGACCAGGAGCCAGGCAGGCCAGCGTGTCGGAGCAGAGAGAACAGCAAGTACAGATGCCCGGTCAGGCAGCTCGGCTGCCACGACAAAATACACGGCCCGGGCAGCTTAAACAACGGAGAAAGATTTTCTCACAATTCTGGAGGCTGTCAGTCCAAGACAAGGGGCCAGCAGGTTGGTTTCTCTTGAGGCCTCTCCTTGGCTTGCCAACGGCCCCTGTGTCCTCATGTGACCTTTGCTCTGTGAGTGTGTGCACTCCTCCTGTCTTATAAGGATCCCAGTCCTGTTGGACCAGGGCCCATCTTGTGACCTCATGTAGCCTTAATTATCTCATCAAAGGCCCCACCTCCAAAAACCATTGCATTGGGGGCTAGGGCTTCAACATATGAATTTTGGGGGAAGACAGTTCAGCCCGTAGCAGGCCCTGAGGTAGCAGTGGTCTTGGTGAGTTCAAGGTGGAGATGACAGGGAGGTGGGGCTTGCAGTCACCTGGAAGTTAGGGCTATGTCCTGAGGGTAGCTGGAAGCCACCCGGAGGCCCGAGTGCTTCTGCAGGCTAATCGGTGGGTGGCTTATGTGTGGCTGGCAGTGCATCTCTGCAGGACAGGGTGAAGGGCCAAGTCATGGCATGGATCTACTTCATGGCAGTTTCCAGGCTGCAAAGCAGCCCCTGCACACGTCTGCGGGAAGCTGGGAAGCTGGGGGACACCTGTGTTTCTCCCCGCTTCAGTTCCTTTTCCTTCTCTTGTTCTTGCCAAGAATTAAAGGCTGGTGGGTGTCTCACCACTACGTGTCCACCTTCCTGTCCGGAGTGATGCTGACCTGGTGAGTGTCTCCTGCCTGCCTCACCCCCCTCGACTCCCCACGTGGGGACCAGTGGAGGATGAGGGCACTCCGATGGGGCTTTCGAAGGCCATGGCCTGGCTGACTTTGGAGCCATGAAGAAAGTGTGAGCTTAGAGCTGGCCCGCAGGGACCCCCTTCCCCAAGCCAGCTGGGGAGTTTCCCGGGGAATGTCCTGTCCTGCTGGCAGGGGCCCAAGTGACTGGAGCAAGCACAGGGGTGAGGCTGTGGCGCCGAGGACACCGAGATGCGGAGAGGGGGAACAGATGGGGCTCCGCTGGTTCCAGAAGGGACTTGGAGAGCGAGGGCGTTAACTGGGTCTAGCCCCAGGGACACTGGCGGTAAAGGGGGTAGGAATCGGGGACCTCGGTTTAATCGTGAAAGCTTTTCTTATCTCTTGGTCGGACCGGGGTGGGCGGGGAGAACTCTGATCTCGTGGCACACCTGACCTTTGCCTCTCTGCTCTGCAGGCCTAATGGACTAATTTATCAGAAGTTTCGCGACCAGTTTTTAGCGTTTTCCATTTTTCAGAGTGAGTGTCTCTTGCCTAGATTCTGGGGTGGTGGGGTGGCTGTGTCTTTTGTGGGAGGAAGTGGAGATTGGGGGAGGTCCCTGGCCAGCCTGGGGCAGGGGAGGGTCCCAGAAATCCAGAAAAGAGCTCTCTGCGCCCCAGATGAACTCCATCCTTCCGCCCAGTCCCCAGCCCGGGGAGGGCGATGCCCTGACCCACCCCCACACCTTGGAGCGCCAGTCACTGCCTTCCCCGCCCACCCCCAGACCAGAACTGGACCAGTGTCGACCTCTGGGAACTGACTGGTGTTGAGGGCACTAACTTTGTTTTCCTCAGAATGGAAATATGTTCTTTTTCTCGTGTAAGAAAAGCTCTGGATTTACATACAATGCCCTGGTCCCAGGGGTCGCCTCTGGAAAAGGGGAGCTTGGAGGGATGGGGACGGGGGAGAGACTTCCTTTTCACCAAGCACCCCTTTGTTCTCTTTGAATTTTATACCGTGTGCATATTGCCTATTCAAAAAGTACAATTTAATTTTTAAATAAAACCCTGGGTACAAATAAGCACAAATATATAAAGCTGAGAATGAAAATTACGTACAATCCCGCCCTCAGGGGGCGACCACTGTAAATAGATCCGTATCCTCTCAAACAGTTGTTCGTCAGCACGTACACACACATGTGCTGCATTATGCACAGTCTACCAACGAGCGACCCCTCTGTACTCAGAGCCGACCTTACAACCTGGGTTTTTTTCTTTTAACAATGACCCTGGGCATTTTTTTCATGTGGAAACACAGTACTCTCCCTCCTGTGACCACAGCATCCCATTGTGTGGCACTGTCTCTTGCTGTCTTGTCATTGCACGCAGCTCCCAGCTTGGTGCTGCCATTCTTGCAAGCACCTTTCGCGTGCCTGCTGCATGCCTAGGAAAGCTCTAGAAATTTCTAGAGTACCTGGGGGCTCAGTCGGCTCCTAAGATAACCCGCGCTCTCTTGGTATTCTGGATAACAGATAAAGTGGGTTCAGACTGAGGTGTAGGTGTGTGTGTGGCGGCGGGGGCGGGGCAGTGGGAGAGGGATGTACCCAGGGCAGCCCCCTGCCCTCCGGGCAGGGAGGACCCAGCCACCTAAAGTAGAAGTGACACCTAATCCTCTGGGCTCCGTGCTCCCCCTGCAGGCTGTGTCCAGTTCCTGCAATATTATTACCAGCGGGGCTGCCTCTACCGGCTGCGGGCTCTGGGGGAGAGGAATCATCTGGACCTCACGGTGGGTGAGTAGCCCACCTGGGGGGTGGAGGGACAGGCACCGGCCCCTGACCGTTCCCCTAGACCTCGCCCTTAACTCCCCACACTGGGAGCATGTGCTAGTAAGGACGTAACGACACTCAAAGCCGGGGCTGCCAGCCTCTACCCAAGTTGCTTTTCATACGTTGCGGATTCTGTTTCAGCTGATGAGTTGTGAGGCCAGCCGTGTGCGATGCTGGCTTCTCTCTTACCTTTTTAAGTGTCTGGTTTTTGGCTGTGCTTTATAACATACGTAATGTTAGCCTAGTTCTGCCATGCGTATACATAGCTCAGTGTAGTATGTCTGCACGTGGATATGTCTATCTACACATACATCCACGTATATACGTTAGGAACATGTGCGTAACTGTTTTAACTCACAGTGGTGGGGACTCAATCAAAAGCTCGGAGATCCCTCACCTCAACTTTCAGGGGAAACGATTTTTAATAAAACTCTGCTATGTTTTGCGATGGTCTTTTCCATCGAATTATTCTGCAAAGGGGGCCCCACTTTGTCAAGACTCGACTGAAACGATGCGTTCAGAAGTCCCCTACAGAATGCAAATTAAAGAAATTGTTAAACACGCGCCCGGGGCATCAGCACTCCACAGTTTCCTGGGCAGTTTCCCGACCACACTCAGGGTCGTCAAGCCCACCTAGTGCATGGCAACTCGAGAGCAGCCGGGGAGCAGCCGGGGAGCAGCCGGGGAGCAGCCGGGCCGGTGACAGGCGTTCCGCACGTTCCCTGGGTTATTTTCATACGTTCCTAGTGCGCGCACATGTGCCTGTAAGAGGCGGAGGCTGTACCCGCCGCCCCGTGTGCGGGTGTGCGCGTGTGCGCGCCTGGCTAATCTCAGGGTGGGGGGCATGGCTGGGCGGTGGGGGCTTGGCGGGGCCGTGTGGGCAGCCGGACCCCCTCACACGGGCCCTTCACGCCCGGCCTCCTCTCCACAGAAGGCTTCCAGTCCTGGATGTGGCGGGGCCTCACTTTCCTTCTGCCTTTTCTGTTCTGTGGCCACGTGAGTCCCCGGGGAGTTTGTGTGTATCCGCTGCTCTGGGCTGACCCCTGGGAACGGAAGGTCCTCAGGCGTCTCCCGCAGTCACCAGCCAACCCCGAACTGGGCCCTGTGGGGTCCAGGGAGGCCAAGGGCAAGGGCTACTCAGGCCTAGGGGACCCCGGTTTCACTGAAGGGGGGTTGTCAGTGTCTCAGGGCAGTTGGTACCAGAAGGCGGGGGACCCTGGCCTTCCCACGAAGGTCCCGGGGGAATGCTGGGGTGAGCAGTGCCCTCTCCCTCCTAGTTCTGGCAGCTCTACAATGCAGTGACGCTGTTTGAGCTCTCCAGCCACGAAGAATGCAAAGAATGGCAGGTATGCATGTACCTGTGCGTGCGCCTGTGCGTGCGCCTGTGCATGTGCCTGTGCGTGTGCATGTGCGTGTGGCAGTGGGGGTGGTGTCCTGGGGAAGGCTGGGCCGGCTTGGGGAGAATTCTCCCCTCAGCCACCCCCTGTACCCCGCTCTGTGAGGCCCTGCTGCCCAGCCCGCTCTGCTCCTGGCGTCTGGGAGACTGTGGGAGGGAATTCGGGAGGCCAGGGAGGCACTCAGTGGAGGTTCACCCCCTCGAATGCTATGGGACTGAGGGAGGAGCCCTCCCCCACACGCATACCCAGGACCCTGCCTGACCCCGAGGGCTGCCCCACGTCACCCAGTCGGCCCAGATCTCTGCCTTCCGCTGGCAGAACCCCGCAGTTGGTGGGGTTGTGCTGAGGGGGCTCCGAGGCCCGGGGGTGGGGGTGGGCACTTCAGCAGGGCAGCTGATCCGAGCCGGCACAGCCTTTCCCCGCTGCCCCCTCTTCCTCCGGCCCGCCAGGTGTTCGTGTTGGCGCTCACGTTCCTGGTGCTCTTCCTCGGCAATTTCCTGACCACACTCAAGGTCGTGCACACCAAGCTCCAGGAGAACAGAAGCAAGGCGAAGACGCCGTGAGCCTCGGGGCTGTGCGCCTGGAGTCCCGGACTTTGAGACTGCAGGGGATCCCAGTCGGCACCCTCGCGGCCGATTTGCTCCCCAGCAGTGCCAGTGGCCCCTGGCAGCAGTGACCTCAGGGGCCAGCGCCCCAACCGGGAGCAGGGCCGAGGCCCTAGTCCCCCGCCTGGATGAGAAGGATGTGACCCCAGCCCGTCCTTGCAGTGTTAGCCACCCAGCCTCCCTATTTATGACGTATTTAATACCGAGTCCTCCCCACTTCCCTAGAACCTCCGTTCTCCCCCTGCCGCTCTTGGCCAGACCAGGCCAGTCTTCCTGGGGGAAGGCTAAGCCTCAGGGAGCCCCTGTGTCCCCACTCCCGCATTCCAGCCCCTCAGGGTGGGGTGTGGACGTGCCTCCTGGGATTGGATGTGTGACCTGCTACTTACAGAGTCCCAGGCGGGGGTGGACGGAAGCCCCTGGGCGTCCCGCGGGGCCTCCCAGCCTGGGCACGCCGTTTCTGCCATAAGCTCCCACCTCCTTCCGCCTCCCCCTGCCGTGGGGCCGGTATTTCAGTTCTCAGAGAACGCCTGTCTGTGCCTCATGCTCTTTGTGCTTCCCAAGTCTCCTGTCCTGGCCACCACAGGGGAAGTGGCCCTACCTCCCTGGGGCCTGGGGCTCTTGGCCCGTGGAGCAACTAGAAGGGGAGGACCTAAAGTGGGAGGGCTTTCTGAGGGTTGCCGGCAGAGGGCACCCCAGCCCCTGAATCGTTTGGGTGGTCTGAGGACATTTTTCTTCGACACTGAGTTGGGGTCTGCCCTTGGAGGCTTCCTGATCCCCAACCCCTTAGCTCACCTTCCCGAATCTTGCTGTGAGTACTCAGAGAGTGGCACTGAGACCCCCTCCACCTCCGAGGTGCTGGAATGTGTGGCAGTCTGAGCATCCTCACTACTAGGGGGCTGCACAGGGCAGGTCTGCCGGTCACCTCAGGCTAGTTCTGTATCCCTGGGGAGACTGAAGAAGAGAACGGGTCTGGTTGAATTTTCTGCCCCTCGTCCCAGACTGGAGCCTCAGCTGCCCCCTAATCACTGCCCTGCAGATGCCCTTCGGCCAGACCGCAGCCATGCTTTGGCTCTCAAAGGGGTTTCCATGTTTTTTAGGTACATTTTAAAAATGGGAAATGTCCCTTCCCCTCCCGTAAGATTCCAGATTTTTACTTTCCCTAGAAAAATAAAAAGACCTGGCAACATGCCCGCGGGGCAGCACTCGGTGGGCTGAGCTGCCTGTCTAGGGTGGCATGCTTGCTTTCCGGTCTGACGGAGGCCCCCCCTTCCCTTTCATCCCTGCCCGGCTTCCGGCTTTGGGCCTCCCATCCAGCTCTTTAGGCATCTGGGTTTGCCCTAGCCTAGGGCTCGGCAAACTTGTTCCTGTGAAGGGCCAGATGGTCTGTATCACTACTACCTTTGGCCCGCAGTCCATGCAGAAATGAATGGGTGTGGCTGTGTGCCAATAAAACTTTATTTACAAAAACACAGCGACCAGATTCGGCACACAGGCCATA
Source organism: Pteropus medius (assembly GCF_902729225.1). Taxonomy (NCBI): domain Eukaryota; kingdom Metazoa; phylum Chordata; class Mammalia; order Chiroptera; family Pteropodidae; genus Pteropus; species Pteropus medius. The sequence goes on along the minus strand of NW_024348242.1, from coordinate 5,010,629 downwards.
GTTTGTTGACCTCTGTCTTAGACCATCCTTTGTCCATGAGGCCTTGGGTTCTGCTAGAACACTGTCGAGTCTCCAGAGCATGGTTGTGCCTTGAGGAACCTAGTTGGGGTCGGGTAGACCTCAGAAGCCTCTCCCTAGCAGCTGACTTCAGAGAGCCTCAGGTTTGGTGGGGGCCGCAGCACTGGGTAAGGTGGGGGCTGAGGCAGGAGCCACTGGGGAGGGCAGGAGCCATCATCCCATCCTAGGTAATGCTGGCCCCTGAGCTCATGCAGGAACCAGGCAGCTCTCAAACTCTGGGGTGTTAGAATCACCTGGGGCACTTGTTTAAAAACTCCCAGACATTCTGGAAGGATGTTCTGTGAATCTGCAGCTGGGGGGTCGTTGAAATCTGTTCTCGCAGGAGGCCAGATGTTCTAGGTTCCAGAACACACCATGGCAGAAGCCGTGGCTCTGAGGGGTAAAGGGAGCTTGAAGACTATTTACATGAGTCGGTGTCATCCTTTTGCAGACAGGCAAACGGTCTAGAGAGAGAACTGACTTGCCAGAGTCAGGAGCTGATGTCACTTTTCATCTTGGGTTTCCAGCAGAGGGAGGGCTGCAGGTCAGGAGACTTGAGCAGGGGTTGGAGGCAAGGGTGGGGGCAGGTCCAGGGTGTTTATTTTGTTGAGTTTCTTCTCTTTGGGGGCATGTGTGCCCAGCTCTGGAAAGATGGCAGCCAAGCCAAAGGCTGCAAGAAGTCCTCTGCGTGGGGCGGAGGGGGAAGGGTGGGTGGAGCGGTACCAGCCCTCATCTCCGGGGCTGTTGCCTGTGTTCTTCTGATAGGCTCGGGCCCATCCCAGCCCTGGAGCTCCCAGGGGAAGGAAGCAAGGAGCTGGAGGATGCAGCCGTGCCTATCTGGGGAGCCCAGGGAGGCTGGTGACACGGGAACAGCAGGCTTGGGGCCGTGGGGAACACTGCCAAATCCACGTTTATCCACATACTCAGTGGAGTTTGTCACTTCAGGAACTGGCTTTGAAGACCTATTGGGTGTGCAAAGGGGGACACACATGGCTGAGGGGAGGATGTGGAGAGGGCATTCCAGGGTCCTGGGGACAAATGCCAGTTCTAGGGTACACAGGGACTAAGTCTAGTGCCCTAACCAACTACCACGGAGGGTGCAGCTCCAGTGTGAAGCCCAGAGGTGAGTTCATGGTCAGAACCCAAGCTGGGAAAGGAGCGAGTTCCAGAATGTTCTAAGAGCCTCACCACGGGCTCTAGGCACCAAGCACTGGATACACCCAATTGCAAGTGTCCTTCGAAAGCTGGGGTTGGGGCAGGATCCCAGGGAGCAGCCTGGGCCTGGGGACCCGTCAGTCCTGTTCCGAGGGTCACGTGCCCGCCCGGAGGGGTCAGAGCAGCCGGCACAGCCGGTGCTGCTTCTGCCGCTGCGTTTTCTTCAGGGCGCTGAGGGCCACCTTGGCGGCCTCCCGGAAGACATCCTCCACGTTCTCCCGAAATTTAGCGGAACATTCCAGATAGAGGGCGGCTCGGATCTGTTCAGAGATGCTCAGGCCCTGGTGGGGGGAGGGGCCAGCATTAGATGAGGGGCCTGGAGCATGGAGGTGCCTCCAGATACCGCCTTGTGGGTTTAGGGCTGGCTCTGGGGGCTCTTGGAGCCGAAATCCTGGTGTGGGGCGCCTCTCTCCACCCCCGGGCTGGCCCCCACCAGTGCGTGGATGGAGCAGAGGGCCTGTTTGGTGTGGCGCTGCTGGGAGACACGGAGGCCTCCACCCTGCCATCTCTCCAACCGCCGGCAGAATCCGGGGCCGAATTCTGAGAAACGGGGCTGGTTGGGGTGTCTGCCAGGCCTGCGAGAAGAGATGAAGGCCTCGTGCCCCTCTTCCTTCTCGAAAGTACGATTAGGCAACTGAGCTTGCTATTAAAGTGAAAAGCATCTTTAATTCTAAAACAAATGTACTTTTCCTGATGCTTCTTTCTTTCATTAAACTTCATTCCTTTTATTCCCTCGGGCCTCTCCCTGAAGACCACGGGGTTTGGTTTTGCCTGTGACTCTCATGAGTTGGGTTCACGGCCCAGACTCTGGAGCCAGAGTGGCTGGAACGGCATCCTAGCTCCACTTCGGGTTAGCCGTGTGACCCTGGGCAAGCTAATTAACCTCTCTGGGTCTCAATTTACCTGCTGCAAATGGGGGACAGCGATTAGTACCTGCCTTGGGGTTATAAGGATTAAATGAGGTCAGTGACATGGACTAGCAACAGTTAACATTTCAAAGTTATCATCCTTAGGATCCTTTTTGCTCCGGTGGTTCCAGAGGCCACGAGGGCACCCCAGTTGCAGTGGCCAAAGGCCTGGGCTCCTGGCTGTGGGGTGGGGGCGGGGCCCCTGGCTGACCTGCAAGTAGGTGATGGGCTCCAGCTGGGCCGCCCGGAGCTTCCGCAGCTGCTCCTTGTCCTTCCTCAGGTCCGTCTTGCAGCCAATGAGCACCATAGGGGTCCCACGGCAGAAATGTGTGACTTCAGGGACCCACTGTGGAGGGAGAGGCCGGGGATCAGGGCTGGGGCCAAATCCGTGGCCCCCACCCCCAGAGGCAGGCTGGCTGGGAGACGGGCCTCACCTTAATGAGGACGTTGTCATAGCTGGTGGGGTTCATGACGTCGTAGCAGATGAGCACAAGGTGAGTGTTCTGGTAGGACAGGGGCCGCAGCCGGTCATAGTCTTCCTGCCCTGAAATGGGAGAGCAGGTGGGGGTCAGGGAGGCACGCTTCCTGCCCATCCGAATCCCCTGTGTGGGCTCAGATGTCCAAGGGGTCGGGGCCTCCTGGACAAGTCACCCCCGTCTCTGGGCTTCAGTTTCCTCATCTGGACAACACGTGGCAGCCCACAGTCCCCGATGGTAGCAACGATTACATGACATGAAACCCGGGTAGTGTTCAGAGCCGGGCCTGATCACAACTATGCGCTCGAAGCGCTGCTGCTGGCAATTATGCTGAGGACGGCTAACCCCCGTCACCTTGTCGGGGTGCAGACTGAAGCCACAGCCCCCGCCCAAAGATGCAGTTAACCAGTTAACCAGGGAGGGTGAGCCCAGGCCAACAGGTGGAATTCCTCCTGCCAGTTCCGGCAGATGCTGGCGGGGTGAGGGGCTGCTGGAGATAACGAGCTCGCTCCCCACCCAGATCCACCCCACACAGCAGCCGTCACCCCCACATCAGACACCTGGGGAGAGGAGAATGCTCCCAACAATGGGTCTCTCCCCAGTACCGCGGGAATCAGAGCCCAGTGCTGGGCTGGAGCAGCGGTGGGCTTGTTTTTTTTTATATAAATTTTATATCTACAATTTCAAACTTAACAAAAATTTCAAAAAACAGCACCAAGAACTCCTTTAGTCAGATCTACGGAGTGTTGACGTTTCACCACCCCATAAACGCTGAACCACAGGGGAGGCAGAGGCAGATGTGGCCTCCTCAGCCAGGGGTCTGTCCCTGCGGATCTCCTAAGAGCAGCAACAGTCTCTCACCTGCCACAGCACAAGTGTCCGGCTCGGGGAAGCAGGACCGGCATGGTGCTCTAGTCCAATCCCCGGCCACATTCAGACTCCACCAATAATGTCCTCTAGTACATTTTTCTTCCAAGCCCAGAAGCAGGCCTGGATTGATACACGGTACTTAGTCATCACGCCTGATATTTTTGAAAAACCCCCACAGTGAGGCCTGTGAGAGCCTTTGAGGCTCATGGGCGGCCCCCAGCCACCTCCACAGAAAGGGGAAGTGACTTTCTTCCACTGAACAGGAATCCCCCACCCCCGCCCCTGCTCCTCTCTCCAGCCTGCAGATGCCCCGAGTGATGCCAGCCTGCCCTCCACTCCCCCGCTGCTAAAGGCCTCTCGGGATAAGTGGCCTCTCCGGGAAGCATGGAAGGGCCATGTCCTGCTTCCGGCCCCCCACTGATGAGCACCCTCTCCCTTCCCACTCTCCCCTTCGACCCAGGACCCCGGATGATGTGCAGTGAACAGCTGCCACAGTTATGACGATGGCTGGGCCAGGAGGACTGTCCATGCCGTTGTTCAGCCCAAGTCCCCCCAACACCGGAGAACGGGGGTGGGGGTGCACATCCAGGCCCTCCTGCTTTCATCGCCACGAGCTGAAGAAATCCTTATCAGACAGTGGGAAACTGTCCCAGCATGCTATTCCAGCCCATCTCCTCCCCCTTTCTGTCACCAAACTGTCCCCTCTTCTAACGTTGGTCCGTGTCTTTCTAGACTTCTACTGTCCGATGGGGTAGCCGCCAGCCTCGTGAGGCTATTTAACATTAAAAATTCAGGTTCTGCATTACACTGGCCACATTTCAAGTGACTGACTGCCACACAGGGCAGTGGCTACTGTAACAGACAGGGCAGGTGTCAAACGTCTCCACCACTGGTCTCCTGCTGCCTCTCAGTGCGTCCATTCTTTACCTGGCAGCTGGACGGATCTTGAAACACAAGTAAGATCCTGCCCCTCTCTTCCCAACTGAAACACCTTCGGTGCCTCCCTATGGCCTTCGAGCAAAATCTGAACACCTCCCTGTGGTCCAGATGACCTGGGGCCCGCTGGCCTCGACCATCTCCCCCCGGCCACACCGCTCACTCACTGCCGTCCGGCCAAGGTGGCCTCCTTGCTGTTTCTCAAACCTCCTAAGCTCTTGGACCTCAGAGCCTCTGCACGTGCTGTTCCCTCCCCCCGGCATGCTGGGCCCTCATCTTTTCCCCATCTCCTTCCTCGCGTTTTATTTTTAATCATTCGGACTGACCGTCTTTTTTCCTTCCGCAGGATAATTGCCTTGTCTCTTTCTACTTAATACCACCTTGTGCTTTATATACTTTCTAGAATGCCCTTGCTCATAAATGATTCAGAAGTCCCGACAGCAACCACCGGATGTGCCAGTCAGGAAACCTAGGGACTCCCATGTACAAGGAGAGAAACTGCGTTTCAGAGAAGTGACGGGCCCCGCCCCAGGACGCGTGTCAGCGAACGGGCCGGGATTGCACCCCGGCTCGTTAAATCACAAGTCGAGCGTTCTGTCTGGGACCGGACAGCAACGCTTTTTCTCTGCTTTGTACATTGCAAAAAAAAAAAAAAGAAAAATTACGGGGTTCGAAGCACGACACGCGGTCTCACTCCCTTCCGGAAGCGTCACCGGGCCTGCTGAGCTCCCCGTCCTTCCTCATGCCTCCGGGCCGACTCCCCGCCACTTGCCATCACCCCCACCCGTTGTGCCCCCACGATCCCGCTCGTTTACTGCCTGTCCCCGCGGGACTAAGCAGCACCCCAAAGGCAGGCACCCTATCTGCCCTTTAAAATGACTCCTGGCACCCGGTGGGCGTCCAGTATTGGCTGCTGAAGTTGTTTAGCTCTGGCCAGAAGCAGCAGAGCCGAGGGCTGAGACCGGCCACCGGGTTTGGCGATTATGGCTGCGACGGTGTCGGCAGAGCTGGCGAAGGCAGACGTCGGGCTGAGAGGGTTGAAGGAGGAAGTGGGGCCAAGCCTGCTCCACCTCAGCACCCCCACCCTGCTGCTCCCTCTTCTGGAAGGCTCTTGCCCAGGTAGCGGCATGGCACGCTCCCTCCTTTTCCTTCAGGTCTCTGTAGAAGTGTCACCTTCTCGGAGGGAGCCGTCGCAACGGCTCTGAAACGGCCTCCTTCCCGGGTTACCCCACAAGCCACCAAGCCTCTGTTTTTCCTCCTCCCATGTATCACTCACTACCTGATGTCCTGATAGTCTTCCGTTTTTCTTTTTTTTTTTTTGGTCTCCCCCATGAGCACTCGTGCCTGCTGAGGACAGGAGTCATCGCTGTCTGTGCTGCTCACTGTCAACCCCCGAGACTCGGGTCAGCTCGGCAAACGTCTGACAAACGTATGAACAAGTGAGTGTGTGCGTGAAATGCAATGACAGTCCCCACGGCTCTCAGCCTTTCCAAGGACGCTGTGCTTGTATCTCTTGTGTAAAGTTCAGCCGCTGCTCTGAGAGGTAAGCTGGGAGGGGAGGGTTCTTCCTGTCAGCGGCCCACGTGGCTGAAGGGGCATCTCTCAAGGTCATAGACAGGCTCCCCGGGAGCTGGAGCACCAACTCAAATCCAAGGTCAACTGCCTGCCAAGCCACTCTAAAATGCCAGTTCTCTCAGGAAGCCTTCCACAGCCTTCCCAATTGGGAATTAACCTCTCGGCCTCAGTTTCCTCATCTGTGAAGTAGATATGTGAGAAGCAGGCGAGCCTTGATGACAATACTAATAAAAACGGTTACTATCGAAAGTACTTATTGGCAATGCTCGCTCATCATATGCCAGGCCCCATGAGAAGCCCTGGCCTGCACTGACTCATCATTCTTCACTATGACTATTAGAGCTGTTATTATCCCCATTTTACAGACGCAGAATCTGAGGAACGGAGAGGCGAATTAACTCGTCAAAGGTCACGCAGGTCAGAGAAAGCTTTGGAAATAACAGAAGACCGTAGGTAGAACTATTGGGGTACCTCTGTCTACCCCAAAGGGTACAGAGGTGTTGTCCTTACCCTATATAGCCCAGCTCTGACCAGGTGAGGAGGAGAAGGCTGCCAGCGTTTCAAGAACGAGAGGGACTCTGGGAGGGGGACGACTGTGCCTGGCCCGACTTCCCCCAGGATTCCGTGTGGGCCTCCACCCAGGGACCAGGCTGGCCCATGTTAAGACTTCCAGGTGCTGTTGACCTCAGTCTCCTTGGGAGGGGTGGAGTGTCCTAGACACCTCTCTCACATGAGTCAGGAGGGCCAGGCTGCAGTCAGATTCGTGTCCTATGACCTTGGTACCTTCCCTCTCTGGACCTCAGTTTCCTTATCTGGAAAAGGGGGTGATAACCCTGGCCCTGATAGTTAAAGGAATTATATAGGCTGAGCAATGATGGACCAAGGTGAGGTCCAACTGCTACTGTGCTTACTACTAAAACAGAAACTTCTGAGGGGCAGGGGCCCGGCTGGGGGGTTCTAACCCTGGATCTTTAGACCGAGGGGGTCCTCCAGCCACAGGTGGTACTATTACCCTCCCATTTACCCACAGTGATGCCAAGGCTTAAAGGGGCCGAGTCACCTGTCTACAGGCGCACAGCGGCCCCACCCTGGCTTCTGCAGATGGGTGTCAAATGTTTAAAAAAGCCTCAGTTACGAGGCTTTTGTTGCTGGCGAGGAAAGTTCTCTGGGGCAGGGAGGAAGTGAGGCTCCGCTATTTCCTTTGCGGGAGGCTTTGCTGCGACAGTCATCTTTCTGGGGGAAGGGGTCCCCAAGGCCTGCGGCTAGGTTCAAGACAGAGGGTGTCATCAGGCCACAGTGGTCCCCAAATCAGCTGGAGGACATACATAGGACAGGTGGGTCCCAGCTCTGGCCAGAGTGTTGGTCATGGGAGGAGTACAGGCAGCGTGAGAAGGTGAAGCTTCCAGAAGAGGAACCCACTTTTAGTAGGGCTACTGGGGCCCGCCCACCTGCATGTCCTCCCTGGAGACTGACGTGGCTGGGCTGGAGCAGTACCGGCCTGGAGCTGCGAGCGTGTGCTAATGATCCGCGGCTCCTGCTCCCCGAGCCTCCAGTGCTCCTGGCCCCTAGACGCCCTAGCAAATCCTCCGTCCCCCGCCTTCCTCCTGTTCCCACCTCAGGCCGAGAAGGGGACCACAGCTCCCCACCACCCTGGGCAATCCCCACCCCAAGGCCCAGATAACTCCGCCTCTGGTGTCTTAACATCCCACCTCACCCGCCCCCGCTCTGCCCAGGAAACTTCAGAGCTCACCACAGCTTCCTGCCTCTGAGGGTGTCGGGCGGCAGGCAAGGCTGCTGGGCCATGGCTGCAAACACAGCTCTCACCTTCAGAGCTTGGGAGCTCTGTCACCCCCCCCCCCATTCACCCTCCCGCTGCTTTTGTGTCTGTAACTGTTTCTGCGGGATGGAGACAGGTAGCCAGGCTGGCCTCCCCTGTGGGATGCTGTGGCCCAGGTCCTGGGAGTGAATGAAGTCCAGCCTCCCAGGGGGCCACCCGTCCCAGGGCTCTGGTCATCAGTGGTTGGTTGGAAAGATGCCACACTGTACCCCACCTCCTCCCACCCTTGCCATGGGGTCTAGCCCATTGGGTTCTAGAACCTTCTACAATAACCTTTATTAGATTCATCTCTTGCTCGCCGACTCTCTTTCTGTGGTCACCTAGTCAATCTTTTCTGCCACATTCTCCTGCTATCTGTCCACCTCATGGGTAGAGACAGACATCATCGCCGTTAGCACAGAGGACCTCTCCAGGGGCGTCTCTGCGTTCAGACTTATCCTTCACCCACGGCACAGTCATCCCACAAGCCTCGCTCTAGGACGAGTGCTGTGCTGGGCACTGGCTTGTGGAAGACGAAGGGCCCAGTCTTTCCTTCGCGCTCTTCCTGACAGCGGGCTTCCCAGGTGAGGACCGGTCACAGCGGGACACCCCTGAGGAGGGAGCTGTCACAGCTCTTCCTTCCTTCCCTGCACTGTCCTGCTGCCTGTGGGGACTGCTAGGAAGAGTCATGCTGAGAAACGGGTGGGGGCTAAAAAATCACAATGACAACACAGCTCTCCTTGAGAGCCAGCCCCAGGGTGAGGCGCTGCCCGTCGCCTGGGCCTGCTGTATTGCTCAGGACGATTTTAGGCCTGATTACATGTGAGGAAACCAAGACCCAGGCATCCCCATGACGCCTGGCCAAGGAGCCAGCACAAGGAGGGACTGTCACTGCTTGGGGCTATAGAGCAGGGGACGAAGCTCTCTCCATCCCTACCGAAGCAGCTCTTAGAGCAAATCCGTTCTTACACCAAGTAGAAGCTTTCCAGAACCTTCACGTGGCAACCTACGCTGACATGTTCTTTGAGCACCTTTCTCTGGGTGAGACCAGAAAGACCAGAAGTCCAGCGCTGGATGTGATAGAGCAGGCTTACGTGAACAGTGAACCCTGGGGACCTGATGGGAGATGCCCTGAGGGAAATCCCGGACTCTTCCGGCCCCACCCACAATGTTAATGAACCTGCCCCCCCTTCCCGGACAGGAAACATGTGAAACCGAGAGTCCCAGACACACCAGGGTTCTTACTGCTCTTGTGGCCACACCCTCAGGAATTCCTCAGAAGCCTTTAGCTTTCCCAGTTCACCCATGGGAGGCTTGGCCCCGAGTTCTGGGAGCAGCCCTGCCAGACCCTCGTCTAACAAGAGGGGGACGGTCCACAGAGGCCACTGCATGGAAGGTGGGAACACACCCAGACAGCAAAGCCTGCCAAAGGCAGGAACGGAAGAGGGGTCTGGGGCAGGGATAGCCCCTCCCCATCCTCTCCAGGTGTTGCGAGAGATGCTACTGGCAGCTCTGGACGGGGCTGGATTTTGGCTCCAAGACCAGAGACTTCACCTCATACATACAAGGCTTGTCTGGGGAAGGGGCACCCGATGACGAGGTTCTGTATAAGTCACTAAACACTGAGTCACAGGTCACTAAACACTGTGTCATGGAGGTAGGGGTGAGGCCTCAGCTGGGGATCCTGACCTATGCTCCCCAATGTTGACTCAGTCCAGAGGGGAGCCAGGGCAAGATGGAAGCTCTCTGAGGACAGACAGTTCCACCCACCAGTGTATCACCCAAATCCTCTTACTGGTCTGCTTTTCCCACCCATCCCCCAACAACGAGGACTCTGAGGACTAACGCAAGCAGCATTCATCCACTAGGAGCTGCAGGTAGTCACTCTCATTCCAAGAGCTCTGTTCCTTTCTCAGTGCTTGGTTTCTTCCAGGAAACCAACAAGGCACAGAACTGTAGCCACAAAATCCTAAAACCACAGGCTCAGAATTTCGGAGCGCAAAATACCAGAATCCCGTACTGTAGCCCATGGAATCCCAGAAGTGTGGGAATCAAAATTTTCATCCATGGGAACCTGAGCTTCAGGACCGTCTGCCACAGACTTTCGGAGTCACAAGCTCTGATCTGTTGCCCAGAGCATTCTAGAAGCATAAGACTCAGAAATGTTGCCCACGGACTCCATACAAGAGGACTCAAATCTACAGCCCACACAATCTTAAGAGACCATAGCAGGTCACACGAAATCTGAGCACCATAGGAAGCAGAAAGAAACCTACAGGATTTTCTAGAACCACAGGGGAGGGACGAAGCAGAGGGCTCTCAGCACTTGAGCGCTGGGTGGTGGCCCAGAAGCTCACCGTGTCCAAATTCTCTCCTTTTACAGATGGGGCGACTGAGGCCCAGGAGGCTGAGAGGGCCACCAAGCCGGCGCCTCTCTGCGGCCCCCAGGAGTAATGGGGCTGTCAGAGCCCCGCGGAGGCTGGCGGCCAGGGATGCCCAGATGGGAGACACCCTGCGGGCGGCCTCGAGGACCCTCCGCGCGCAGCCGCACTCACCGGCAGTGTCGTAGAGGTTCAGGGTCACCTCCTTGCTGCCCACTGTCACGCTGGCCGTGTATTTCTCGAATACGGATGGGGCGTAATGCTGTAGATGAAGGAGTCAGGTTGGTTCTTAGGGATGTGGCGGGGTCCCGGGGTCCAGCTGGACTCCTCCCCACTTTCCACTGTCGCCCCATCCAGCTCGGCTCCCCCACCCCCTGGGCTCTGGAATTCCCAAGGGAGACCCCCAGGGAAGCGGCCGACTTTCCCCGAGCAAGACGCCGGGGACCCGGGGTCCGGGCTTGGGGTGCAGGCCCTTGTCCCCAGTGGTCCCGAGCCCGACCCCCGCAGCCTACCCGCCTCCGGCACCCCGGAGGGCCTCACCTCGGGGAAGGAGCCCTGGCTGTACACCATGAGTAACGAAGTCTTGCCGCATCCTCCGTCGCCCACGATCACGATCTTCAGCTCTTTCCTGCCCGGGCCCGGGGCGGCGGTCGGGGCCGGGGTCTCTGAGGCGTCCATAGCCGGGAACCCGCGGCACTGGCAGCAGCGCGCCAGGCAGAGCCCTGGGGTTGAGAGATCCGAGGCGGGGGCGGGACCCAGGGGAGGGGCTAGAAGAAGCCCCGCCCCCTTCGAGCCGGCACCGCCTCCGCCAGGCAGCCACCCGGGCCGACCTCCCAGCCTGCTTCCTTCCTGCTAAGGTACAAGCCCGGGACGTACACCTCTCATTCAGGGGGAAACTGAGGCAACTGAGAAACGGGATGCTTAGCTGCAAGCGCATCATGGCGTGGCCCCCACCGTCAAGACCCGATCCTTTCCGCGGCTCCTCGCCGGCCACCCCTGATTGGCAGGCTCGGTAGGAGCTCTCTGATTGGCCGGCTTGGCCTCCTACACCAGACAGGGACTCTTTGATTGGCGGACCGACCTCCCTCCCCCAGCACCTGGGTTCGAGGAGCTTTGGTGTCAAGCTCTGGGAAAAGTCCCTCCGCTTTGCCCCGCCCCAGTTGTGTGGCCCGGGACAAGTCAGCCTGTGACCTGTTTCCTCACAGGAGGTAGGTTGGTGTTACCAGGGAAGATGCTGGCACGGGGTTGCGGTCTACGCACCTAGTCTGGCCCTCCCGGCGCCTGTACGCTTGTGGGTTAGGGGTGGAGAACAGCGGTTCCGCTTACCGTCCGCACCTCCCCTCCCTAGGGACGCAAAGTGGCCTTCTGGCGCCCCCTGCCGGGCGATCGCCTCGGCGAGGGCGGCAGGTGAGCAGCCCCAAACCACGCGAGGAGACTCCAAGGAACAGAAGCATGAACCCAGCAAGACACCTTCAAGGGACGGGGAAGGCCAGAGTAGCTCTAGTGGAAATCAGCTGTACCCCCTCCCTGCCCCACACCGGTCAACTCTGGAGACTGATAACCCGTATCCCCACCCATAAATATAATTGTTCTCCGGCCAGCAGCTACACATCTCCCAGTCCCCTGACCAAAACAACTATTCACTGAGCACTCACTAGGTTCAAGGACCACCGGGAGGGCTAGCTGCGAGCACCCGTCCCCCATCCCTTCCCCTCTCTTCGACCCTGGGCTGACTTCCTTTGCACAGGTCAGGAGTGGCAAGGACCCCTGGAGCAGTTGAGCAGCAGGCAGGCCCACGCTGGGGCATGGCCAAGCGAGCGAGCAGGGTCCTCCCAGCTGGGGCTGGACCTCTGGTAGTTTCCTCAGAGAGGGGCTGGCAGGACTCAGGATCTTCTTGCCTCTTCCCCACCTGGAGATTCCCAATTTCAAGTTCGCAGCAAAGATGAGGTAAAACTTTACTTCAGGGAGAAAACTGCCAACCTGGCAGTTCCATACAAGCCAGGGTCGTTTTCAGCGGACGCAAGACGCGGCCTGACCACCAGAGGGCAGCAGCGACCGCCTGTGGAAGCCTCAAGCGAGCCGGAGCTGGGAAGAGGCGGTAAGGTCCCTTCCCAGGTTGTTGAGGGGGAAGCCAGCCAGAGGACACCGCCTGGGTCAGGCACCTCTAGACAAATTTACAGCAACTCATTCATTCATTTTTTTGCAACACACGTTTATTGTGAGGCAATTGTGTTCCTGCCTGTATGGAGCGCAGAGACGCTGTTTAGAGACCAGAGCCCCTGTGGGGTTCAGAGGATGAGATGGCAGGGGAGGGGGGACCTGAAATAAGCTTGCAGCGTTGGGAGGACAGGTAAGGGGACAATGGGTTCCCACCCTGGGCCAATGAATGGTGGCCAGAAAACCCCAGCTGGTTAGGCAGTGGCTGGGGAGTGAGGGGAAAAAGACTCGATGCGGTTGTCTAGGTAACTGGGGTAACATGCCACAGGGCCTGGCTGCGGGGCTCAAGCAGGGTGTTGGGCAGAAGGCTCCTGGACAGGCCCAGCTAAAGCTGGGCCCTCAAGTTCTCTCTGCTGCAATTGGCTGGTGAGCATCCTGACGTTGGCAGGAAAAGAGGGGACTAGGTCCAGAGACATGTCAGGATTGACCCCAGGACCACAGGAAGAGGGGGGAAGATGGAAGAGGGCTGAGTGAGGGGAGGAGCACTTACCTGTACAGCCATCTTCTCACCTCAGGCCTGACCCTCACAGCAGGGAGCCCAAAGCTCAGGGAGGGCCTGGGAGAGTTAAGAGTAAAGGGAGTCTGCCTCATTCTCTGGGGAGAATTCACTTAGAAAGGTCACCCCACTCTGAGTAAACAAACTCACCCAAAACTGGGTTAACCTCACGAGCCTGTGGGAAGGCTCCTGAATATCCCCCAAATAATCAGACCTCAGTTTCCACTTTCTCCATCTGAGTAATGGGGCTACAATTTTGACTCACGACAGAACCACTTACACAAAACTGAGAGGAGGGAGCAAAGGGAAAAGCGAGCCCTCCCAGCCCTGCCTGAGTCCAGGCAGGGCAGCCAACGCTGGCCCGGGCCTGCCCACCCACCCCTGCCAGGGCAAAAGCCTGACAGAACCCCAACCCCAGCCGGTTTGGAGCGTGTTTGATTTGGACCCAGCTCCAGTGGTGGTGTTGGGCTGGATCTGTAACTAAAAATACCCGGCAGCCAGGCCAGCTGCTCTGTGGTGCCTCAGAGGCAGCAGGGCCAGGGCGGGCCAGGTGAGAAGCTGGGCACAACCCACGTGCCCAGGAGGCCCTGCTCCCTTACCTGCGAGAAGTCTCGAGGACCCAAGTCTTTCTATTCAGCAGGAATTCCTGGATTTGGAAAGGCAAAAAAGATGCTTAAAACTGGTTCTTGCCAGAGAACTTGCTGGGATACAGAGGCCTCGGGGAGCTGGCCGGGTGGTGTTTGTGGAGTGGACTCATGTGGCCTGTGCCATAGTGAGGCCAGCTGAGCCCAGGACAGAAGGGACCAGAGATACTTCTGTCTTGTCAGGGTAGTGTGGCCAGCACAGGCTAGCATGGGGAAGTGAAGGACAATGCCTGACTTCCACTCCCTGCCCCTACCCCCCAGAGCGGTCCCCCACTCCACGTGAGGCTGAAGAAACCGAGCCTGCATATATAAAGCTATTCTCTGGGGTCCCAGAGATGAGAAGTGGCCTGGGGAGTCACTGCCATACAAAAAGCGCCCCTCACAGAGCCAGATTCAGAAACAGCTCAAAAGATTATTGGCCAAGCACCTCCTCCGGCGGCATGCCGGGAGACCAGTGCTCCTGGAGGGGCAGGGAGCTGCCAGTTTGAGACAACACAGGACCCGGGTGGCCTTGAGAGTATGGATGGGGTGCCTCTCTCCACAATTCAGGCAGAGGCTGCATCTCCACCCAGAGGGTCCAAAAGGTCCCATGGCACCTAGGCCTCTTTGTGGGTGGGCCGGAAGAGGCGGGACCCTGGCGTCCAGTAGTAAAGCAGGTCCAGCCGCCTTCTGCCTGGGGACGCCCTTCCGCTGGCGTGGCCCTCTAGGCAGCCCCGCCCCTCGCTCCCTGGTGACCAGTGGGCGGGGCCGCCCTCGGCAAGGAGGAACACAGCCTGAGGACAGACAGGCTGCCCTGTCCCTTCCAGCCCCCAGGGAGGTGATGGGGTGGGGAAGACCCAAAGAAAGAGGGAGTGAAAAAGAAATGGAAGCGGGGAGGAGGCAGGCTGGGGATGATCATTCCAGGTCATCGGGACACCTCTCCCCCTCCAAGAATCGTTACCCAGACCACAGTTTAGCACCTAATTGCTCCCTAATTGGTCCCAGGGAGGGAGTGGAAGAACTGGCTGTAGCCCTCCAGGCAGCAGCTGAAAGGGGAGGGTTTAAATCAACTATTTAACAATCCGACGCCCACGGCAGGTAAAGACCCCCGCCCCCTGAGCCAGAAGGATTCCATCCAAAGGGGACACGGGACACCCTCGGGCGGCAGGACGGTCACGTGAGGATCAGGAGGGTTGAATGGGCTCATCAGCGGCAGAGCTGAAGGTAAACCTCAGGTCTGCTGTAAGTGTGGAAGAGGAGGCCTGTCAACTTTTACAAAGAGCCTTGCCCTGTCCCCCAACCCCCGAGAGAGGAAGACAGGTGCCAGGTGCAGTGAGGTGCACCCACGTTCCTCAAGCAAAGAACAAGATGGACCAAACCCAGCTTATCTGGTACTGGAGAGACCAACGCATGGCAGCTGAGAGCCAAGGAGCCAAGACACCACCAGGGTAACTTTCAACCACACGGCTTCCCCAGCTCCCGGCATGGAAGCCAGCAGACAGCTGGCATGGGAGGGAGCCCAAAATAACCCAGACAGCTGGGACCACGGGGTGCCATGGACACAGGCGCTGGGCTCTAAGTCAAGACACCTGGAGCCCTGTCCTGGCTGCTGCCGGTGACCTTGTGACCTTGGGTGAATCACGTATACTCTCAGAGGGTGGGTGACCCCAAATCCTGACTGATCAAGGAACAGCCTGTGGAGCTGGGGGCGGGCCACCATCCTGACTCAATACAAGCGGAAGAATGATGCTGGCTCTCTTCCCAGGGGAGCTAGTCTTCCCCTTTGCCCTGAGGCTTTGCCACGTGCTCTGGGGTAGGTCTGTGGGGGAGGAGCTCGCAAGCAGCCCAGCCCCCACTCCCAGCAGCCACATCGGAAAGGATGCCAACAGTGTGAAGCCTGAATGTGAGGCCGGCCCCTTTAATCGCACTTAATCTTCCCACCACCCTTTTCAGCATGCATCGTTATCGTTTTACACAGGAGACTCGCCCAAGGTCACCAGCACAGTGCACAGTCAAGCCCATGGCCACCCGACTTAGAGCCTCCCTTGATTAAGCCCCAAGATGCCCCCAACAGAAATTTCAGAGTTGAGCCCTACAGCTCCCCCAGTCCTCAGTTTAGCCTTCACACTGGGGGGCAGGAGATAAAAGTGAGCAGGGCTGATCTGCGGCCCAAGGCCCAAACGGGGGAGGCAGTGTGATCAGTGGCACCTGGGCCCAAATGGTTCATCAAAGTCATCACATACTAAAGAACACATGGGGGAAGGGTCAGAGATCAAGGGCCGCACTGTCTCCAGCTGGGGAGCTTCCTGGAGCCAGGATGGAAAAGTGAGCAGCTTGTTAGGAGCTGCCAGTATTACGAAGCCACCTATTCTGCCGAGCACCGAGCTCGCATCCTCTTCACGACACCCCAGGTGTTACCTAGTCCAAAAGTTCTCAAAACGTGTCCCACATGACAGCAGGAGTACCACTTGGGAAACTTGTCAGGCCCCACCTACCGAATCAAACTGGAGGACCGGCCCGAATCGGTTCTCATGGGTGATTTGGCTGCACGCTCCAGTCTGAGAATCACTGACCGAGGGCCATGTATGTGATGGGCTCAGAGACTGTAGCGCGTACCAGGTGACTGCAGGTAAATAGCTACCCGGTTTGTGTGACGCTATTAACGGGGAGCTTTTTAGTCATGTGTGTGTGTGTGTGGGGGGGGGGGCCGGGGATCGTGAATTCCAAGAAAGCATAGGAGTCAAGAAACCAAGAAACCTCTTTTGCAGAAGAGGCTGGCCCGGATGACAGGCCCTGTGTTTCACCTCCCTAGCAGCCAGACATCGGAGTGGAAGAGGCCAGCTCAGTCACCCCAGACACCCTCACTGGGGGCAGGAAGGGACGGCTCTGCTTGGGCCCAGTAGGTGTCTTTCAGAGGCATCCACGACCCTCCCTGCCACAAAACACATCACTGGGAAGCTGTGCCTGGTGCAGCCTCTCCTAGGCTACTAAACCCAGCCAGGGAACTGCACGCCCCAAACTCCTGACAACAGAAGCTGACAGGCCAGGATGGATGGGCTCAGCAGGCAGCCCATTTCACACAGTCAGTCCCACACATCTGTGTGGGGGGAGGGGCCGCAGAACCAGCCTAGCGGGTTTGAGGTATCCGCCCTCCCAGGGCTCCTGGCCAAAGACCCCCAAATCTCCCTTCGAGTTAGGGAAAGGGCTCACACCTACCTTTGTGGGAGTTCTGTCAAATGGGGCCTGCTCCTGCAGTCCAGACAACGCTCCACACGGGTTACTGGCCTGCTGCCCTTCTCTGGCCAAGAGCCTGGGGTGGGGGTGGGAATTAGAGTATTTGTTAGGGAGTTGAAAGGCACAAACCAGACAAGGCTCCTGGAGGAACAGGAGCCTTACAGTTCGGCCCCCCGCCCCCACTTCCCAGCTGCCAGGCAGCCCTCACTCTGGAAAGGCTAAGAGTGGGGGATGGTGGCTGAGTCACGAAGGTTCAGCCCGGGCGACGAGCAGCAGGAGGCGACTTATCTGCATTTCCAAAGGCCCGCCCCGGCCGCGTCCCCTCCCCCCGAACGGCCAGAGTTGAGGGTTTACCCGGGATCCCTCCGCTTCGGGGGGGAGGGGACCCCGGGGAAGGCCCATTCGGCCTTCCCAGGCCCCAACCCCCACTTCAGCCTCTAGAGGACCCGGTTGGAGGGCGTGCCCTGGATGACCAGATCCGGGCGTCGGCGGCCTCCGAGAGGGCCTCACGCCCAAAGTGGGGACAAAGGGGGCCCCCAAGCCTCGGGCTCG
The DNA here is from genome assembly GCF_902729225.1 of Pteropus medius. Lineage (NCBI taxonomy): Eukaryota > Metazoa > Chordata > Mammalia > Chiroptera > Pteropodidae > Pteropus > Pteropus medius. The sequence goes on along the minus strand of NW_024348242.1, from coordinate 4,993,273 downwards.
GCTATCGAAAGGCGGTCGGGAGCTAGACCTGAGCGCCGAGGCCCGGGCGTGCAGGCTGGGCTCGGGGCCGGGCCTCGAGGGAGCGTTCCCTGGCCTCCGGAAGAGCCGGTCGGGGTCAAGGGGCGGCCTCGAGGCCCCAACCGGCCGCGGGGCCCTTTGCTACTGGCTCCCGCGCGGGAGGAAGGAGAAAACGCAGCCGCGGCGCCCCCCGACTCGGGCGCGGGGTCCGAGCCAGCTGCTCAGCCCGCGCCCGTCGTCGTCGAGGCCGCCCAGGCAGGGGCGCCCACGCGGGCGGCGGCGCGCCGGCCTCGCCTCCCCTCCCCCCGGCCCCGCCGCCCCCTCCCTCCCTCCCTCCCCGTCCTCGCGCCTGGCGCGCAGCGGCCGCCACCGCCCGAGCCGCGGGCGGCGCACGAAATGGCGCCCGTCTGGCCGCCTCGCCCCGCGGACGCGAGCGGGGGAGCCCGCGCGCGCGACGCCCCCGGGCCCGCGGCCCCCCGAGACGGGCTCCGCCGCCGGCCCCCGGCCCGGGGCGCTGTGCCCCGCACACTGTCGGGGCCTGGCCGGGGGACGGCCGCCTGCTCCGGGCGCCCAACGACCGGCCGGGCAGGCGAGGGGACAAGGAAGAGGACGGCGGCCGCCATTAGCCGCCCGCAGTGCGACCAGCCCGCCCGCCCGCCCGCGTTCCCGGCCCCGGCCCCGGCCGGCGGCTCTGCCCTGAACCTGAAAATAAAACTCGTTTGGGAGGGAGGAGCGAGCGCGGCCGGGGGAACCGGCTGCGCCCGGGCCGCGCCGGGGAGAGATGCTGCGTCATGGTGCCAACATGGATGCCGGCCTTTTGTCCTTTGTTGCTTAGGAAGCGCAGGCGCGCCCCGGAGCCCCGAAAAGCCGGCTTCGGAGTGCGAGACCCCCACGATCACAAGGGAAAGAGGCCCTAGGCCGGGCGGGGAGGTGTCCTCGTCTTTTGAGACCCCCTCACCCCCTTCTCCAAAATACTTCAATTTCTTGTCCCCACCAAGGCTCAGACCTAGAAAAGAAGGATGAGCGCAGGCGACTCCGTGGATGCCCGAGGTCGCTGGGGAGACTCTTTTCGCCTCCCAGGCAGAAGGGGCAAAAGGGGCCGAAGAGCCCTCCTCGGCCCCCCACCCCTACCAGGCCCCCACCCCCTCCCCGGTCCGGCTGCCAAACGTAAAGCTCCAGAAACCCTCTCCCTTCGGCTCCCACTCGTTCGCAGCCCTTGGCCTGCTCAATAAAAAGATTTCCTCGAAGGGGCAAAAGGCACTTTTTTTTTTTTTTTAACTTACCCGCTCAACCCGGTGCCATGGAGTCTGGAAGATCAAGCTGGGCGGAGAGTTTGGAGGTGTTATTGTAAAAAAATATCTTTGGGGGGATTGTTTAGTTGGGAATTTGGCGGGGAACAGTGGTGCCTTTTTTGTTGTTACCTTTTTGTACGTTACACTCATGGCATTTTCTGCTTCTTCCACTTCTGCAAACTTTCCAGGGTTGGGTTGGCAAAAGGCGGCTTCGCAGAGGACTGTTTACTGCTCTGGATATAGCAATGGTGTGACCGTCATTAAGAGACAAAAGGCGAAAATACACAGTCAAATCAAACAAAAGGCAAAAAGGCACACGGCCATCCCAACCACCATAGAAAATACCCGAGAGTTAACGTTGGTGTTTGGCTGGAACTAGCTAGGACTTGTTTTCCAGCTTTAATCTAGTTTCCTGTGACGGCTTTAGTCTCTTTACACAAAGAGGTCTTCCTTTCCCTCACCCACCCCTCTACCAAGACGAGAAAAACAGAGCTGTTTTTCTTCAAGTAGATCGATTTTCAAAGAAAGTGTACAAGTTACTGGGAAGAAAGCTGACTAGCATTTATGGCTGTAAACATTTTCAAAAGCTTAAAGCCAAAGCCTTAGTTTTTATAAAAGCAAAATCGTCTAAAAGCATTTTAACTGGCTTATATTAGACAAGAGCGACAAAGACATACATGCAAATGAAGGTTCAGAAAATTAAGGACATCTCAGCAACATCAACATGAAAACTGCACTGCGTAAGGACAGAATGGATTGGGTACTTACAATGTAAAAGGTTTTTAAAAACTTAAAGAGTAACAATTGCTTACAATTTTTTTGTTGCTGCCATTTCGCTAATCCTAAAACTACACATTTAAAACATTACCTTGTTAAAAGAGAGGAGTTAATAAGATGGCCAGGTTTAAGTGTTTAATAGAGGAAATTATATATATTTAAAAATTTATTGTTCAGTCAAGAGAATACAGATTAAGACAGCTCCAAGCTCCCCCCACCCCCCCACGAAAAATAGAGGAAAAAAAAATTAAATATGTCATTTACTTAGGTTTTTTGGAATTCAAAATTGTTAACTGCTGACATTAATGGTGTGCTATGACCTAGTTATACAAGACAAAGATGGATTCCAAGTCATAAGGAAAAATCCAGATCTTTTTAAAAGTCTTCTTCATTCTTCCAATTGTGAGTCCTTTAGCCTGTTGACAAATGTTAAACACAACACTGAGGCGTCCTGAATTGGATGGTGGAGTCAAAGGAAAAACATTCCCCATTTGCAACAAAGGAAAAACCCACTTGGCCATTTAATTCCATTGCAGAAAAATGGCTCCCCTCATCTGTTGGCCTCTCCTTGGTGTCTGATGAAGGATGTTTTGAGATCAGCGTCTAATAACTCAAGCCCTATAGAAGCCGCGCGTTGATTGGCTGCCGCGCCCTGCCGCCCTGCTCCAGCCAATTACCTACCCACGGCCAAATTACAAACCCCGAAAAGAGCCCCAATATGAAATACACCACTACGAAGCCCCAGCGAGGCGGCTCCCTCGCCTCGGCCGCCCGACACGAGAGGCAGAGGGGGCTGCAATTGCGTCCTCGCGAAGCCCGGGAGCCTCGGAGTTGAACTCACAAAATGGAAGCCGCGCGCTGATTGGCCGCCGCCACTCCCGGACCTTTAATAAAGAAAGGGGAAGGAAAAGATAAATGCAAAAAAGGGGGACTCTCTCCTTCGCCGGTGGCTGGTGGGAGGGGGGGTGTGTGTGTGGAGAGAAGCATGTGTTCTGGACAATTACAGGGCACTGCTCTCCAAAAATAAAAACAGAGCAAAAGGCTTCTATCAGCCAGGACCAGGCGAGGGCTGCATCCTCCCAGGAATGTGAATGCTAATTTGGTTAAAATCCTGGTTTCCCCTCCCTAGCTCAGCTCCGGGGGGAGGGGGTCGCGGGGCAGAAGAGGAAGCCGGAGCGGAGATACCTCGATTGCAACTCGCCTTGAGTCGTCTTGCCTTCCCCCCGCTGCTCGAGCGTCCAGACACAATCACACACACACACACCACCCCAAAACCCCAGCCCTTTTCCCCGGGCCCCCTCGCGCCCACCTCCGGTCTTGGCAGTTTGGAAACAGTTGTGGAGGCCCGAGGCGCACGCCGCGGCTCGCAGGGTAGCCTCAGCCGCGGGAGGTAGAGCCCGGGGAGACCCCCTCCCCCGCCCGTCAAGCCCCCCACCTAGGTCCCAGCAGAATAAATAAATTAAAAGGCCTTCCCCCGGGGAGGGGGGAGGCAGTGTGGGAGAGCGCGAGTGAGGGGTGGGGGGCCGCTGGGGCCCGGGGCTTTGGCGGCGCAGCTGCCGCCGCCGGGAGAGTGCCTGGGGAAGCGGCGAGGAAGGAGAGGGGAGGAGGAGGAGGAGGAAGAGGAGGAGGGTGAGCGCTCGGGTCGGGCTCCTTAGCGGTGTATTGTGGGATGTGCGGCTACTGGGAGCCGAGCCTCCGCCGCCAGCCGCCTCCCGGGCAGCAGCAGCAGCAGCAGCGGCGGCGGCGGCAGCAGCTTCGGGCCCGGCAGCCGCGGTCGCGGCGCCCCCCCGTCCCGGCCCCCGGTCCGGCCGCCCCGGCCTCGGCTCCCGCGGGGGACACCATGTACTGGCTGGCGGCGCAGGGAGGCCGGCGCCCGGCGGGGATGTAAGCGCGGCTCGGGGAGGGAGAGGCCGCGGCCGGCAGCCGGGCGGCCCGAGCCCCCGGCCCCGGCCCCGGCCCCGGCCCGGGCCCCGGCCCCGGCCGAGCGGGCGGGCGGGCGGCGCCAGGCCTGCCGTGAACCCCGCGCCCGAGCCGGGCCGAGAGAGCGAGCGCCACGCCGGGCGGCCGGGCCGGCACCATGGGCCGGAGCCCGCGTCCTCCGGGCGCCCCGGGCCCCGCCAGCCCGCACCGGGGGCCCCCGGGAGCCCCTAGCTGCCGCCCCGAGACGGTGGCCGAGCGGGCGGGCGCCTAATTCTCCCGGAAGGGTTATTCTCTCGCTCCATTCTTATTTTGGGGGGAGCCAGCGAGACAGTACCTTTTGGGGCGCGCTGGTAAGGTGGGAGGGGGTGGGGGCTGAACGATTTGATTCTTAAGCGTGTGTGTAGAGGCGGCCGCAGCCGCCGTGGCGGCGGAGACGACCACAACTTGCTCGTTTTCAGGTTGGGTTAACGGCATGGAGAACAGTCACCCCCACCACCACCACCACCAGCAGCCCCCGCCGCAGCCCGGCCCTTCGGGCGAGAGGAGGAACCACCATTGGAGAAGTTACAAGTTGATGATTGACCCAGCTCTGAAAAAGGGGCATCACAAACTGTACCGCTACGATGGGCAGCATTTCAGCCTGGCGGTGAGTAGCTGGCGCGCCTCCCCGCCGCCCCCACCCACCCCCAGCCGTGCCTCGGGAGAGGGGACCCAGCGGCCCCGGGCCCTCGTCCCGACCACCGGGCCAACTGTCAGCCGGGTGCCCAGCCCTGGAGTTTGACAAGTGCCAGGGGAAGGGGGTCTACCGCTGCCTGAGGGAGTGGGACCAGCCTCCATTTTGTCCCCGCATTCCTCCTACAGATGTCCAGCAACCGCCCGGTGGAAATTGTCGAAGATCCCCGGGTCGCCGGGATCTGGACCAAAACAAGGAGGCTGGAGCTGTCGGTGCCCAAATTCAATTGGGACCTCCCCCAGGCCCCACAGTTCCTCCCCCACCCTCCCCGAGTTCGAAAATAACGCCAGTCCTGACCGAGCCCGGCCGGATTCTGAGTTCCCGCCGTCCCGGCCAGGGAAGTTTTGGCGGGGAGGGGGAGATTGCTGCGAGAGGGGTGTCCCTTCCGAGCTACTGTAAACAGAATAACACTGCGGTGAAACTGTAATCAAGGCGCTGATACAGTGTCCTGACCGCCCAGCGGGGGGCTCCGGGTCCCCACCTGGCTTCTGCCAGCCCGGGGGCTTGGCCCCGGGACCCGCCCCCCTCTCCAGCCTTGTGGCTTTAGGGGGACAACTTCCTCGCCCAAGGGGTCGCCTTCGACCCGACTTCAGAGAGAGGAGGCCAGAATGGGGGGGTAGGGAAAGAGAAACTGTTTCTTTTTCCCCTTTCCTTTCGAACCCAGAGGACTTCCACGTTCCAAACGATTTAATCCTCCGCTTCCCGGGCCCGCCCGCGTGCATTTTTTTTTTTCCAAAAAATTTTTATTTTTTTACCCTTCATTGTTTTCCACGAGCGGGCGAGTGGGGAATGTTGTGTTTTCCCTTCGGTTTCAGTGTTCTCCAAACTCCCTTCCCCCTTGTCCCCTGCCAGATCGATGAGTTTTACGTGGGCCCGGTGCCTCCGAAGCAGGTGACATTTGCCAAGCTGAATGATAATATCCGCGAAAACTTCCTGAGGGACATGTGCAAGAAGTATGGGGAGGTGGAGGAGGTGGAGATTTTGTACAACCCCAAGACCAAGAAGCACTTGGGCATTGCCAAGGTGGTCTTTGCCACCGTCAGGGGAGCCAAGGAGGCCGTTCAGCACTTGCATAGCACTTCGGTCATGGGCAATATCATCCACGTGGAGCTGGACACCAAAGGTGAGTGGAGGCCAGCTCAGGGCACTCTGGGAGCCCAAGACCTGTCAGTGTGGCCCCTCTTCTTTCCAGAGCCCCTCTTGCAGTGTTGGGGACCCCGTCACTTTTCCTTAGGTCCCCCTCTACAGTCTTATTTCCTTTTGCCCCCCTCTTGAGGGTAGAGTCACGTGGAGCTAAATGTGTTGTCTGTTGCTAGGAGACAAGCTATAATTTACCAAATGTGCTGTCCTTGGCCACTGTATCCCTAGGGACCACCGGGAGGATTCCCCACTGCTGACACCCCCTTGGGCAGTCTCTGAGCCCTGGTGGCCTGGGTTTAGAAAGTCTCCAGTGTTGCCGTGTGTTAGGGGAGGAGGCAAGGTTTGTTTATTTGGGGTGGGGGAGCTGAGGGAGTGTCGCTAGGATGGCTTTAGATACATAAGAGTAGGTCCCTCAACTGAAAAGAGAGCCCTCCAAGGATCCAGGGTGCCCCTTCCCCTCCATATCACCCCTTCTCCCTGGAAGTGAGAACCAATCTGGACCCAGAGTGTGGTTTCATTGATAATGTTCCAGATAGTGTAGGGCGGGCTGCTCTGGGTGCTCCAGGGTTGACACGGTGTCTTCCCTCCTCTCTCTTAAAGAGACAGCAACACTTTTTGAGCATTGCTCACTGTGCGGCTGCTGGGAGAGGCGGGCTGGGAAGGCCAGACCTCCCACCCTCAGGGGCCTGGGAGGCTCCTGAACGGTGGCTGGAGGGGCGTGCCAGAACTCTAGTTCCCACTGAGATAAGAGAAGGTGCTGGGCCCCCTGAGGACCAGCCAGCCCAGCGACTGGGTCCAGAGCCCCTTGAGGTCTTTTGGGAGACCCTACCTAGGCAGGTGTAGGTGGGCCGCTTCCAGGGGCACACAAAACCCAAGATAGGAAAATCTAAACCTATATTTTTAGTTTTAATAATGAGTACATGTTGACCAAGTCTCCAAGAACATGCTGCGGGCTGTGGACGGATGCTGGTCCTGGGCAGGCACTGTTACCCCATAAACTCTTGCTGAGCTGTCTCTAGCTCTGAGTCTCCTAGGGGTACCAGCCCAGGCTCCCGGCTAAGCTGGGGTGCCCCTCAGGGCTTTCCTCTAGTTTCCCAGTCTCTGTTGAGGGAGTACAGACTCTTTTAAATCTATATCCTCTTTGGAGGGGCTGCAGTCCGAATGTGGAACCCCTCCCCTATCACATGCCCATTTTAAGGAGCAGCTTGCTCACACCGAAATTTTATTTCTGAAAAAAAAAAGGGGGGGGACCCCTCAGAGACTGCCAACTAAGTTTGTATTTCAAGAAAGAGACCAGTAAAGTGTAAAGCGTAGCTCAAGGAATGTGTCTCCTTTGCATATGTAAGCAGCTGCCTCACAGGGCTCTATAAATATCAGTCATCTGGGCCCCCTGGTCTGCAGAGGCCTCTCTCTGCTGGGGGTGGGGGGTGCAGGGTTACCAGGCAGGGCTCCCTGGGACCCAGCCCCTGGTTGGAGCAGGAGGCCTGTGGAGTTCATGGGAATGGGCTACCAGGGGGTGTTTTATATAGACTGCTGGTCACCTGGCCCCAGACGGTGAACACACTCTCAACCTGTGTCACTGGGTCTCCTCTCCACCTGCCACCAGGCCCTGGCTGTTAAGTGGGAAGGTGAAAGGACAGGACTGGGAAGACCTGACTCTGGGCTGCCCAGGTGACAGGAAGGGGCTTTGTGTTGGGGGTGGCATTTCTGTATTTGGGGGAATCCCAGCCCCATGAGGCATTAAATCCTGAGTCTCACGATGAGAAAAATCACACTCAGCAGCTTCACTGAACAGGTAGGACTCCTGAGTGAGGTGCAGTGAACTGGGTCAGGGTCGTGCAGCTCCTTCAGGCTTGGGGCCTCAGGCACGAGGGACCCACAAGGAAGCCAGCCTGTGGGGGCTGTCCATGCGGGAGCCTCGCTGAGTCCTCCTTCCCTTGTCTTCCACAGGGGAAACCCGCATGAGGTTTTACGAACTGTTGGTCACAGGCCGATACACACCCCAGACCCTTCCAGTGGGCGAGCTGGATGCCGTCTCGCCGATCGTGAACGAGACCCTGCAGGTGGGTTTATCGCCATCAGTCCCCCTGCACTCCCCCATCGCCAGCTCCCCGACGTGACCCCTACCCCCACTTCCCCATCTTCAGCTTTGCACACCAGAGCCTGGGAGGGAAATCCTGGCCATGCACAGGTGCGTTTCCCATAGACCCAGAGCCTGCCCGGGCCTGCTTTCCACGTCGATGCTGAAACCCCGCTGTTCCGATGTCCCGTGCACCCCTCTACCCCTGCCCCCAGAAAGCAGAGCTCAGGTCCCTCTTCTAGAGCAGGACTGGCTCCTTCCTCAGCCGCTGCCTTCCAGGACACGCACCTGGACCACCCTCACCTGGGGAGATTCTCACCCCGGCCCTTCCCCTAGCGTCAGCCCAGCTGCCCTTAGGAGTAGCTTTCCCATAATGAGGAGACTTTGCTTGCTTGCTGGTCACCTGGGTGGTTCGTCAGGCACGTTTACCGTGTCGTGTTATTTAAATCATAAAACACTGGGAGGCTGGAGGGGACAGGGTTCTTGGCCACCCCACACTCCTATGACCATAGTTCTTCCTGCTGCCCCTGCGGGAAAGGCTTTGACTTCTGCCGGCCCGAGACAGGAAGGAAGTCCCAGTTCAAACCGAGATGTCAGGATCTTCTATTTTCTCCGCCTTAGGGATTAGGGAAAACCCTCAAGGTTCCCTGAGAATAACCGGCTACCCCAAGAGTGGAGAAAGGTTAGGACCATCAGACATTGCTCTTGGGTCTCCCGCCCGCTTCCGTTTACTGTGCCGCAGTTCCAGAGCACCCGCTCTGGTTCTGAGCGCCCCAGCAGCCCACACGAGAAGGGAAAAGAGCCTCGTTCCGTCACGTTTCCCCGCTAGTGATCTCACCTGTACCTCTCTCTCCCCCTCTCCCTCTAGCTGTCAGATGCCCTGAAGCGCCTCAAGGATGGTGGCCTGTCTGCAGGCTGTGGCTCTGGCTCCTCCTCTGTCACCCCCAGCAGTGGTGGCACGCCCTTCTCCCAGGACACTGCTTACTCCAGCTGCCGCCTGGACACGCCCAACTCCTACGGACAGGGCACGCCGCTCACGCCGCGCCTGGGCACCCCCTTCTCGCAGGACTCCAGCTACTCCAGCCGCCAACCCACACCCTCCTACCTCTTCAGCCAGGACCCTACGGTCACCTTCAAGGCCCGGCGACACGAGAGCAAGTTCACGGATGCTTACAACCGCCGCCATGAGCATCATTATGTCCATAACTCTTCTGCGGTCACTGCAGTGGCAGGGGCCACAGCTGCCTTCAGGGGCTCTGTGGACCTCCCGTTTGGGGCAGTGAGCAGCAGTGGGGGCAGTGGTGGCCCTCCATTCAAGGCCCAGCCACAGGATTCAGCCACGTTTGCCCACACTCCACCACCTGCCCAAGCAGCTCCTACTCCTGGAGTCACGTTCAAGTCGGCTTTCTCTCCCTATCACACCCCTGTGCCCCCTTTCCCGCCACCCCCCGAGGAGCCCACCACCACAAC